>NW_027488724.1:0-300000 GCF_050948215.1 Halictus rubicundus | reverse complement strand
CCTATCATCTATCCGAACCTATCCTCTATCCTATCCTATCCTCTATTCTATCCAATCCCCTATCCTATCATCGATCCGAGCCTATCCTCTATCCTATCCTATCCTCTATCCTATAATATCATTTATCCTATACTATTCTCTATCCTATCGTATCCTCTATCCTATACTATCCTCTATCGTATCCTATCCTCTATCCGATCCTATCCTCTATCCTATCCTATCCTCTATCCTCTATCCTATCCTATCATATCCTATCCTCTATCCTATCGAATCCCCTATCCTCTTTCCTATCCTATATCATATCGTATCCTCTATCCTATCCTATCCTCTATCCTATCCTATCCTCTATCCTATCCTATCCTCTATCCTATCATATCCTCTATCCTATCCTATCCTCTATCCTATCCTATCCTCTATCCTATCCTCTCCTCTATCCTATCCTATCCTCTATCCTATCCTATACTCTATCCTATCCTATCCTCTATCCTATCCTATCCTCTATCCTATCCTATCCTCTATCCTATCCTATCCTCTATCCTATCCTATCCTCTATCCTCTATCCTATCCTATCCTCTATCCTATCCTATCCTCTATCCTCTATCCTATCCTATCCTCTATCCTATCCTATCCTCTCTCCTATCCTATCCTCTATAATATCGTTTCCTCTATCCTATCCTATCCTCCATCCTATAATATTCTCTATCCTATCCTGAATCCTCTCCTATCCTCTATCCTATCCTATCCTCTATCCTATCCTATCCTCTATCCTATCCTCTACCCTATCCTATCCTGTATCCTATAATATCATTTATCCAATACTATTTTCTATCCTATCCTATCCTCTATCCTATACTATCCTCTATCGTATCCTATCCTCTATCCTATCCTATCCTCTATCCTATCCTATCCTCTATCCTATCCTATCCTCTATCCTATAATATTCTCTATCCTATCCTGAATCCTCTCCTATCCTCTATCCTATCCTATCCTCTATCCTATCCTATCCTCTATCCTATAATATCCTCTATCCTATCCAATCCCCTTCCTATCCTCTATCGTATCCTATCCTCTATCCGATTCTATCCTCTATCCTATCCTATCCTCCATCCTATCCTATTCTCTATCCTATCCTCTACCCTATCCTATCCTGTATCCTATAATATCATTTATCCAATACTATTCTCTATCCTGTCCTATCCTCTATCCTATACTATCCTCTATCGTATCCTATCCTCTATCCGATCCTATCCTCTATCCTATCCTATCCTCTATCCTATCCTATCCTCTATCCTATTCTATCCTCTATAATATCTTTTCCTCTATCCTATCCTATCCTCTATCCTATAATATTCTCTATCCTATCCCGAATCCTCTCCTATCCTCTATCCTATCCTATCCTCTATTCTATCCTATCCTCTATCCTATCCTATCCTCTATCCTATCCTATCCTATCCTCTATCCTATCCTATCGTCTATCCTATCCTATCCTCTATCCTATCCTATCCTCTATAATATCGTTTCCTCTATGCTATCCTATCCTCTATCCTATAATATTCTCTATCCTATCCTGAATCCTATCCTATCCTCTATCCTATCCTATCCTCTATCCTATCCTATCCTCTATCCTATCCTATCCTCTATCCTATCCTATCCTCTATCCTATCCTATCCTCTATCCTATCCTATCCTCTATCCTCTATCCTATCCTATCCTCTATCCTATCCTATCCTCTATCCTATCCTATCCTCTATCCTATCCTATCCTCTATCCTATCCTATCCTCTATCCTATCCTATCCTCTATCCTATCCTATCCACTATCCTATCCTATCCTCTATCCTATCCTATCCTCTATCCTATCCTATCCTCTATCCTATCCTATCCTCTATCCTATCCTATCCTCTATCCTATCCTATCCTCTATCCTATCCTATCCTCTATAATATCGTTTCCTCTATCCTATCCTATCCTCCATCCTATAATATTCTCTATCCTATGCCGAATCCTCTCCATTCCTCTATCCTATCCTATCCTCTATTCTATCCTATCCTCTATCCTATCCTATCCCCTATCCTATCCTATCCACTATCCTATCCTCTATTCTAACCTATCCTCTATCCTATCCTATCCTCTATCCTATCCTATCCTCTATCCTATCCTATCCTCTATCCTATCCTATCCTCTATCCTATCCTATCCTCTCACCTATCCTATCCTCTATCCTATCCTATCCTATCCTCTATCCTATCCTATCGTCTATCCTATCCTATCCTCTATCCTATCCTATTCTCTATAATATCGTTTCCTCTATCCTATCCTATCCTATCCTCTATCCTATAATATTCTATATCCTATCCTGAATCCTATCCTATCCTCTATCCTATCCTATCCTCTATCCTATCCTATCCTCTATCCTATCCTATCCTCTATCCTATCCTATCCTCTATCCTATCCTATCCTCTATCCTATCCTATCCTCTATCCTATCCTATCCTCTATCCTATCCTATCCTCTATCCTATCCTATCCTCTATCCTATCCTATCCTCTATCCTATCCTATCCTCTATCCTATCCTATCCTCTATCCTATCCTATCCTATCCTCTATCCTATCCTATCCTCTATAATATCGTTTCCTCTATCCTATCCTCTATCCTATCCTATCCTCTATCCTATCCTATCCTCTATCCTATCCTATCCTCTATCCTATCCTATCCTCTATCCTATCCTATCCTATCCTCTATCCTATCCTATCCTCTATCCTATCCTATCCTCTATCCTATCCTATCCTATCCTCTATCCTATCCTATGCTCTATCCTATCCTATCCTCTATCCTATAATATCATCTATCCTATACTATTCTCTATCCGATCCTATGCTCTATCCTATCGTATCCTCTATCCTATACTATCCTCTATCGTATCCTATCCTCTATCCGATTCTATCCTCTATCCTATCCTATCCTATATCCTATCCTATCCTCTATCCTATCCAATCCTCTATCCTATCCTATCCCCTATCCTATCCTATCCTCTATCCTATCCTATCCTCTATCCTATTCTATTCCCTATCCTATCCTCTTCCCCATCCTATCCTCTATCCTATCCAATCTTCTATGCTATCCTCTATCCTATCCTCTATCCTATCCTATCCTCTATCCTATAATATCTTCTATTCTATCCTATTCTCTATCCTATCCTATCCTCTATCCTATATTATCCTCTATCCTATCCTCTATCCTATCCTATCCTCTATCCTATCCTATCCTCTATCCTATCCTATCCTCTATCCTATCCTATCCTCTATCCTATCCTATCCTCTATCCTATCCTATCCTCTATCCTATCCTATCCTCTATCCTATCCTATCCTCTATTCTATCCTATCCTCTATCCTATCCTATCCTCTATCCTATAATATTCTCTATCCTATCCTCTTCCCCATCCTATCCTCTATCCTATCCAATCTTCTATGCTATCCTCTATCCTATCCTCTATCCTATCCTATCCTCTATTCTATAATATCATCTATCCTATACTATTCTCTATCCTATCCTATCCTCTACCCTATACTATCCTCTATAGTATCTTATCCTCTATCCTATCCTATCCTCTATTCTATCCAATCCCCTATCCTATCATCTATCCGAACCTATCCTCTATCCTATCCTATCCTCTATTCTATCCAATCCCCTATCCTATCATCGATCCGAGCCTATCCTCTATCCTATCCTATCCTCTATCCTATAATATCATCTATCCTATCCTATCCACTATCCTATCCTGTATCCTATCCTATCCTCTATCCTATAATATCCTCTATCCTATCCAATCCTCTATCCTATCCTCTACCCTATCCTATCCTCTATCCTATAATATCATTTATCCTATACTATTCTCTATCCTACCGTATCCTCTATCCTATACTATCCTCTATCGTATCCTATCCTCTATCCGATCCTATCCTCTATCCTATCCTATCCTCTATCCTCTATCCTATCCTATCATATCCTATCCTCTATCCTATCGAATCCCCTATCCTCTTTCCTATCCTCTATCATATCGTATCCTCTATCCTATCCTATCCTCTATCCTATCCTATCCTCTATCCTATCCTATCCTCTATCCTATCATATCCTCTATCCTATCCTATCCTCTATCCTATCCTATCCTCTATCCTATCCTATCCTCTATCCTATCCTATCCTCTATCCTATCCTATCCTCTATCCTATCCTATCCTCTATCCTATCCTATCCTCTATCCTATCCTATCCTCTATCCTATCCTATCCTCTATCCTATCCTATCCTCTATCCTATCCTATCCTCTATCCTATCCTATCCTCTATCCTATCCTATCCTCTATCCTATCCTATCCTCTATCCTATCCTATCCTCTATCCTCTATCCTATCCTATCCTCTATCCTATCCTATCCTCTCTCCTATCCTATCCTCTATAATATCGTTTCCTCTATCCTATCCTATCCTCCATCCTATAATATTCTCTATCCTATCCTGAATCCTCTCCTATCCTCTATCCTATCCTATCCTCTATCCTATCCTATCCTCTATCCTATCCTATCCTCTATCCTATCCTCTACCCTATCCTATCCTGTATCCTATAATATCATTTATCCAATACTATTTTCTATCCTATCCTATCCTCTATCCTATCCTATGCTCTATCCGATCCTATCCTCTATCCTATCCTATCCTCTATCCTATCCTATACTCTATCCTATCCTATCCTCTATCCTATCCTATCCTCTATCCTATCCTATCCTATCCTCTATCCTATCCTATCCTATCCTCTATTCTAACCTATCCTCTATCCACTATCCTATCCTCTATCCTATCCTATCCTCTATCCTATCCTATCCTCTATCCTATCCTATCCTCTATCCTATCCTATCCTCTATCCTATCCTATCCTCTATCCGATCCTATCCTCTATCCTATCCTATCCTCTATCCTATCCTATCCTCTATCCTATTCTATCCTCTATAATATCTTTTCCTCTATCCTATCCTATCCTCTATCCTATCCTATCCTCTATCCTATCCTATCCACTATCCTATCCTCTATTCTAACCTATCCTCTATCCTATCCTATCCTCTATCCTATCCTATCCTCTATCCTGTCCTATCCTCTATCCTATCCTATCCTCTATCCTATCCTATCCTCTATCCTATCCTATCCTCTATCCTATAATATTCTCTATCCTATCCTGAATCCTCTCCTATCCTCTATCCTATCCTATCCTGTATCCTATCCTATCCTCTATCCTAACCTATCCTCTATCCTATAATATTCTCTATCCAATCCTGAATCCTCTCCTATCCTCTATCCTATCCTATCCTCTATCCTATCCTATCTTCTATCCTATCCTATCCTCTATCCTATCCTATCCTCTATCCTATCCTATCCTCTATCCTATCCTCTATCCTATCCTATCCTCTATCCTATCCTATCCTCTATCCCATCCTATCCTCTATCCTATCCTATCCTCTATCCTATCCTATCCTCTATCCTATCCTATCCTCTATCCTATCCTATCCTCTATCCTATCCTATCCTCTATCCTATCCTATCTTCTATCCTATCCTATCCTCTATCCTATCCTATCCTCTATCCTATCCTATCCTCTATCCTATCCTATCCTCTATCCTCTATCCTATCCTATCCTCTATCCTATACTCTATCCTATGCTATCCTGTATCCTATCCAAATTATACCCTACCCTCTATCCTATCCTATCCTCTATCCTATCCTATCCTATCCTCTATCCTATCCTATCCTCTATCCTATCCTATCCTCTATCCTATCCTATCCTCTATCCTATCCTATCCTCTATCCTATCCTATCCTCTATCCTATCCTATCCTCTATTCTATCCTATCCTCTATCCTATCCTATCCTCTATCCTATAATATTCTCTATCCTATCCTGAATCCTCTCCTATCCTCTATCCTATCCTATCCTGTATCCTATCCTATCCTCTATCCTAACCTATCCTCTATCCTATAATATTCTCTATCCAATCCTGAATCCTCTCCTATCCTCTATCCTATCCTATCCTCTATCCTATCCTATCTTCTATCCTATCCTATCCTCTATCCTATCCTATCCTCTATCCTATCCTATCCTCTATCCTATCCTCTATCCTATCCTATCCTCTATCCTATCCTATCCTCTATCCCATTCTATCCTCTATCCTATCCTATCCTCTATCCTATCCTACCCTCTATCCTATCCTATCCTCTATCCTATCCTATCCTCTATCCTATCCTATCCTCTATCCTCTATCCTATCCTATCATATCCTATCCTCTATCCTATCGAATCCCCTATCCTCTTTCCTATCCTCTATCATATCGTATCCTCTATCCTATCCTATCCTCTATCCTATAATATCCTCTATCCTATCCTATTCTCTATCCTATCCTATACTCTATCCTATGCTATCCTGTATCCTATCCAAATTATACCCTACCCTCTATCCTATCCTATCCTCTATCCTATCCTATTATATATCCTATCCTATCCTCTATCCTATACTATCCTCTATCCGATTCTATCCTCTATCCTATCCTATCCTCCATTCTATCCTATTCTCTATCCTATCCTCTACCCTATCCTATCCTGTATCCTATAATATCATTTATCCTATACTATTCTCTATCCTATCCTATCCTCTATCCTATACTATCCTCTATCGTATCCTATCCTCTATCCGATCCTATCCTCTATCCTATCCTATCCTCTATCCTATCCTCTATCCTATCCTATCCTCTATCCTAACCTATCCTCTATCCTATCCTCTATCCTATCCTATCCTCTATCCTATCCTATCCTCTATCCTATCCTATCCTCTATCCTATCCTATCCTCTATCCTATCCTATCCTCTATCCTATCCTATCCTCTATCCTATCCTATCCTATATCCTATCCTATCCTCTATCCTATCCTATCCTCTATCCTATCCTATCCTCTATCCTATCCTATCCTCTATCCTCTATCCTATCCTATCCTCTATCCTATACTCTATCCTATGCTATCCTGTATCCTATCCAAATTATACCCTACCCTCTATCCTATCCTATCCTCTATCCTATCCTATACTCTATTATATCCTATCCTATCTTATCCTCTATCTTTTCCTATCCTTTATCTTATCCTATCCTCTATCCTATCCTATCCGCTATCCTATCCTATCCTCTATCCTATCCTAAACTCTATCCTATCCTATCCTCTATCCTATCCTCTATTCTAACCTATCCTCTATCCTATCCTATCCTCTATCCTATCCTATCCTCTATCCTATCCTATCCTCTATCCTATCCTATCCTCTATCCTATCCTATCCTCTATCCTATCCTATCCTCTATCCTATCCTATCCTCTATCCTATCCTATCCTCTATCCTATCCTATCCTCTATCCTATCCTATCCTCTATCCTATCCTATCCTCTACAATATCGTTTCCTCTATCCTATCCTATCCTCTATCCTATAATATTCTCTATCCTATCCTGAATCCTCTCCTATCCTCTATCCTATCCTATCCTGTATCCTATCCTATCCTCTATCCTATCCTATCCTCTATCCTATCCTATCCTCTATCCTATCCTATCCTCTATCCTATCCTATCCTCTATCCTATCCTATCCTCTATCCTATCCTATCCTCTATCCTATCCTATCCTCTATAATATCGTTTCCTCTATCCTATCCTATCCTCTATCCTATCCTCTACCCTATCCTATCCTCTATCCTATCCTATCCTCTATCCTATCCTATCCTCTATCCTATCATATCCTCTATCCTATCCTATCCTCTATCCTATCCTATCCTCTATCCTATCCTATCCTCTATCCTATCCTATCCTCTATCCTATCCTATCCTCTATCCTATCCTATCCTCTATCCTCTATCCTATCCTATCCTATCCTATCCTCTATCCTATCCTATCCTCTCTCCTATCCTATCCTCTATCCTATCCTATCCTCTATCCTCTATCCTATCCTATCATATCCTATCCTCTATCCTATCGAATCCCCTATCCTCTTTCCTATCCTCTATCATATCGTATCCTCTATCCTATCCTATCCTCTATCCTATCCTATCCACTATCCTATCCTCTATTCTAACCTATCCTCTATCCTATCCTATCCTCTATCCTATCCTATCCTCTATCCTGTCCTATCCTCTATCCTATCCTATCCTCTATCCTATCCTATCCTCTATCCTATCCTATCCTCTATCCTATAATATTCTCTATCCTATCCTGAATCCTCTCCTATCCTCTATCCTATCCTATCCTGTATCCTATCCTATCCTCTATCCTAACCTATCCTCTATCCTATAATATTCTCTATCCAATCCTGAATCCTCTCCTATCCTCTATCCTATCCTATCCTCTATCCTATCCTATCTTCTATCCTATCCTATCCTCTATCCTATCCTATCCTCTATCCTATCCTATCCTCTATCCTATCCTCTATCCTATCCTATCCTCTATCCTATCCTATCCTCTATCCCATCCTATCCTCTATCCTATCCTATCCTCTATCCTATCCTATCCTCTATCCTATCCTATCCTCTATCCTATCCTATCCTCTATCCTATCCTATCCTCTATCCTATCCTATCTTCTATCCTATCCTATCCTCTATCCTATCCTATCCTCTATCCTATCCTATCCTCTATCCTATCCTATCCTCTATCCTCTATCCTATCCTATCCTCTATCCTATACTCTATCCTATGCTATCCTGTATCCTATCCAAATTATACCCTACCCTCTATCCTATCCTATCCTCTATCCTATCCTATCCTATCCTCTATCCTATCCTATCCTCTATCCTATCCTATCCTCTATCCTATCCTATCCTCTATCCTATCCTATCCTCTATCCTATCCTATCCTCTATCCTATCCTATCCTCTATTCTATCCTATCCTCTATCCTATCCTATCCTCTATCCTATAATATTCTCTATCCTATCCTGAATCCTCTCCTATCCTCTATCCTATCCTATCCTGTATCCTATCCTATCCTCTATCCTAACCTATCCTCTATCCTATAATATTCTCTATCCAATCCTGAATCCTCTCCTATCCTCTATCCTATCCTATCCTCTATCCTATCCTATCTTCTATCCTATCCTATCCTCTATCCTATCCTATCCTCTATCCTATCCTATCCTCTATCCTATCCTCTATCCTATCCTATCCTCTATCCTATCCTATCCTCTATCCCATTCTATCCTCTATCCTATCCTATCCTCTATCCTATCCTACCCTCTATCCTATCCTATCCTCTATCCTATCCTATCCTCTATCCTATCCTATCCTCTATCCTCTATCCTATCCTATCATATCCTATCCTCTATCCTATCGAATCCCCTATCCTCTTTCCTATCCTCTATCATATCGTATCCTCTATCCTATCCTATCCTCTATCCTATAATATCCTCTATCCTATCCTATTCTCTATCCTATCCTATACTCTATCCTATGCTATCCTGTATCCTATCCAAATTATACCCTACCCTCTATCCTATCCTATCCTCTATCCTATCCTATTATATATCCTATCCTATCCTCTATCCTATACTATCCTCTATCCGATTCTATCCTCTATCCTATCCTATCCTCCATTCTATCCTATTCTCTATCCTATCCTCTACCCTATCCTATCCTGTATCCTATAATATCATTTATCCTATACTATTCTCTATCCTATCCTATCCTCTATCCTATACTATCCTCTATCGTATCCTATCCTCTATCCGATCCTATCCTCTATCCTATCCTATCCTCTATCCTATCCTCTATCCTATCCTATCCTCTATCCTAACCTATCCTCTATCCTATCCTCTATCCTATCCTATCCTCTATCCTATCCTATCCTCTATCCTATCCTATCCTCTATCCTATCCTATCCTCTATCCTATCCTATCCTCTATCCTATCCTATCCTCTATCCTATCCTATCCTATATCCTATCCTATCCTCTATCCTATCCTATCCTCTATCCTATCCTATCCTCTATCCTATCCTATCCTCTATCCTCTATCCTATCCTATCCTCTATCCTATACTCTATCCTATGCTATCCTGTATCCTATCCAAATTATACCCTACCCTCTATCCTATCCTATCCTCTATCCTATCCTATACTCTATTATATCCTATCCTATCTTATCCTCTATCTTTTCCTATCCTTTATCTTATCCTATCCTCTATCCTATCCTATCCGCTATCCTATCCTATCCTCTATCCTATCCTAAACTCTATCCTATCCTATCCTCTATCCTATCCTCTATTCTAACCTATCCTCTATCCTATCCTATCCTCTATCCTATCCTATCCTCTATCCTATCCTATCCTCTATCCTATCCTATCCTCTATCCTATCCTATCCTCTATCCTATCCTATCCTCTATCCTATCCTATCCTCTATCCTATCCTATCCTCTATCCTATCCTATCCTCTATCCTATCCTATCCTCTATCCTATCCTATCCTCTATCCTATCCTATCCTCTACAATATCGTTTCCTCTATCCTATCCTATCCTCTATCCTATAATATTCTCTATCCTATCCTGAATCCTCTCCTATCCTCTATCCTATCCTATCCTGTATCCTATCCTATCCTCTATCCTATCCTATCCTCTATCCTATCCTATCCTCTATCCTATCCTATCCTCTATCCTATCCTATCCTCTATCCTATCCTATCCTCTATCCTATCCTATCCTCTATCCTATCCTATCCTCTATAATATCGTTTCCTCTATCCTATCCTATCCTCTATCCTATCCTCTACCCTATCCTATCCTCTATCCTATCCTATCCTCTATCCTATCCTATCCTCTATCCTATCATATCCTCTATCCTATCCTATCCTCTATCCTATCCTATCCTCTATCCTATCCTATCCTCTATCCTATCCTATCCTCTATCCTATCCTATCCTCTATCCTCTATCCTATCCTATCATATTCTATCCTCTATCCTATCGAATCCCCTATCCTCTTTCCTATCCTCTATCATATCGTATCCTCTATCCTATCCTATCCTCTATCCTATCCTATCCTCTATCCTATCCTATCCTCTATCCTATCATATCCTCTATCCTATCCTATCCTCTATCCTATCCTATCCTCTATCCTATCCTATCCTCTATCCTATCCTATCCTCTATCCTATCCTATCCTCTATCCTATCCTATCCTCTATCCTATCCTATCCTCTATCCTATCCTATCCTCTATCCTATCCTATCCTCTATCCTATCCTATCCTCTATCCTATCCTATCCTCTATCCTCTATCCTATCCTATCCTATCCTATCCTCTATCCTATCCTATCCTCTCTCCTATCCTATCCTCTATCCTATCCTATCCTCTATCCTCTATCCTATCCTATCATATCCTATCCTCTATCCTATCGAATCCCCTATCCTCTTTCCTATCCTCTATCATATCGTATCCTCTATCCTATCCTATCCTCTATCCTATAATATCCTCTATCCTATCCTATTCTCTATCCTATCCTATACTCTATCCTATGCTATCCTGTATCCTATCCAAATTATACCCTACCCTCTATCCTATCCTATCCTCTATCCTATCCTATACTCTATTATATCCTATCTTATCCTCTATCCTTTCCTATCCTTTCCTATCCTTTATCCTATCCTATCCTCTATCCTATCCTATCCGCTATCCTATAATATCCTCTATCCTATCCAATCCTCTATCCTATCCTCTATCGTATCCTATCCTTTGTCCTATCCTATCCTCTATCCTATACTATCCTCTATCCTATCCTATCCTCTATCCTATCCTATCCCCTATCCTATCCTATCCTCTATCCTATCCTATTATATATCCTATCCTATCCTCTATCCTATACTATCCTCTATCCGATTCTATCCTCTATCCTATCCTATCCTCCATTCTATCCTATTCTCTATCCTATCCTCTACCCTATCCTATCCTGTATCCTATAATATCATTTATCCTATACTATTCTCTATCCTATCCTATCCTCTATCCTATACTATCCTCTATCGTATCCTATCCTCTATCCGATCCTATCCTCTATCCTATCCTATCCTCTATCCTATCCTCTATCCTATCCTATCCTCTATCCTAACCTATCCTCTATCCTATCCTCTATCCTATCCTATCCTCTATCCTATCCTATCCTCTATCCTATCCTATCCTCTATCCTATCCTATCCTCTATCCTATCCTATCCTCTATCCTATCCTATCCTATATCCTATCCTATCCTCTATCCTATCCTATCCTCTATCCTATCCTATCCTCTATCCTATCCTATCCTCTATCCTCTATCCTATCCTATCCTCTATCCTATACTCTATCCTATGCTATCCTGTATCCTATCCAAATTATACCCTACCCTCTATTCTATCCTATCCTCTATCCTATCCTATACTCTATTATATCCTATCCTATCTTATCCTCTATCCTTTCCTATCCTTTATCTTATCCTATCCTGTATCCTATCCTATCCGCTATCCTATCCTATCCTCTATCCTATCCTAAACTCTATCCTATCCTATCCTCTATCCTATCCTCTATTCTAACCTATCCTCTATCCTATCCTATCCTCTATCCTATCCTATCCTCTATCCTATCCTATCCTCTATCCTATCCTATCCTCTATCCTATCCTATCCTCTATCCTATCCTATCCTCTATCCTATCCTATCCTCTATCCTATCCTATCCTCTATCCTATCCTATCCTCTATCCTATCCTATCCTCTATCCTATCCTATCCTCTATCCTATCCTATCCTCTATCCTATCCTATCCTCTATCCTATCCTATCCTCTATCCTATCCTATCCTCTATCCTATCCTATCCTCTATCCTATAATATTCTCTATCCTATCCTGAATCCTCTCCTATCCTCTATCCTATCCTATCCTCTATCCTATCCTATCCTCTATCCTATAATATCCTCTATCCTATCCAATCCTCTATCCTATCCTCTATCGTATCCTATCCTCTATCCGATTCTATCCTCTATCCTATCCTATCCTCCATCCTATCCTATTCTCTATCCTATCCTCTACCCTATCCTATCCTGTATAATATAATATCATTTATCCAATACTATTCTCTATCCTGTCCTATCCTCTATCCTATACTATCCTCTATCGTATTATATCCTCTATCCGATCCTATCCTCTATCCTATCCTATCCTCTATCCTATCCTATCCTCTATCCTATTCTATCCTCTATAATATCTTTTCCTCTATCCTATCCTATCCTCTATCCTATAATATTCTCTATCCTATCCCGAATCCTCTCCTATCCTCTATCCTATCCTATCCTCTATTCTATCCTATCCTCTATCCTATCCTCTATTCTAACCTATCCTCTATCCTATCCTATCCTCTATCCTATCCTATCCTCTATCCTATCCTATCCTCTATAATATCGTTTCCTCTATCCTATCCTATCCTCTATCCTATAATATTCTCTATCCTATCCTGAATCCTATCCTATCCTCTATCCTATCCTATCCTCTATCCTATCCTATCCTCTATCCTATACTATCCTCTATCCTATCCTATCCTCTATCCTATCCTATCCCCTATCCTATCCTATCCTCTATCCTATCCTATTATATATCCTATCCTATCCTCTATCCTATACTATCCTCTATCCTATCCTATCCTCTATCCTATCCTATCCTCTATCCTATCCTATCCTCTATCCTCTATCCTATCCTATCATATTCTATCCTCTATCCTATCGAATCCCCTATCCTCTTTCCTATCCTCTATCATATCGTATCCTCTATCCTATCCTATCCTCTATCCTATCCTATCCTCTATCCTATCCTATCCTCTATCCTATCATATCCTCTATCCTATCCTATCCTCTATCCTATCCTATCCTCTATCCTATCCTATCCTCTATCCTATCCTATCCTCTATCCTATCCTATCCTCTATCCTATCCTATCCTCTATCCTATCCTATCCTCTATCCTATCCTATCCTCTATCCTATCCTATCCTCTATCCTATCCTATCCTCTATCCTATCCTATCCTCTATCCTCTATCCTATCCTATCCTATCCTATCCTCTATCCTATCCTATCCTCTCTCCTATCCTATCCTCTATCCTATCCTATCCTCTATCCTCTATCCTATCCTATCATATCCTATCCTCTATCCTATCGAATCCCCTATCCTCTTTCCTATCCTCTATCATATCGTATCCTCTATCCTATCCTATCCTCTATCCTATAATATCCTCTATCCTATCCTATTCTCTATCCTATCCTATACTCTATCCTATGCTATCCTGTATCCTATCCAAATTATACCCTACCCTCTATCCTATCCTATCCTCTATCCTATCCTATACTCTATTATATCCTATCTTATCCTCTATCCTTTCCTATCCTTTCCTATCCTTTATCCTATCCTATCCTCTATCCTATCCTATCCGCTATCCTATAATATCCTCTATCCTATCCAATCCTCTATCCTATCCTCTATCGTATCCTATCCTTTGTCCTATCCTATCCTCTATCCTATACTATCCTCTATCCTATCCTATCCTCTATCCTATCCTATCCCCTATCCTATCCTATCCTCTATCCTATCCTATTATATATCCTATCCTATCCTCTATCCTATACTATCCTCTATCCGATTCTATCCTCTATCCTATCCTATCCGCCATTCTATCCTATTCTCTATCCTATCCTCTACCCTATCCTATCCTGTATCCTATAATATCATTTATCCTATACTATTCTCTATCCTATCCTATCCTCTATCCTATACTATCCTCTATCGTATCCTATCCTCTATCCGATCCTATCCTCTATCCTATCCTATCCTCTATCCTATCCTCTATCCTATCCTATCCTCTATCCTAACCTATCCTCTATCCTATCCTCTATCCTATCCTATCCTCTATCCTATCCTATCCTCTATCCTATCCTATCCTCTATCCTATCCTATCCTCTATCCTATCCTATCCTCTATCCTATCCTATCCTATATCCTATCCTATCCTCTATCCTATCCTATCCTCTATCCTATCCTATCCTCTATCCTATCCTATCCTCTATCCTCTATCCTATCCTATCCTCTATCCTATACTCTATCCTATGCTATCCTGTATCCTATCCAAATTATACCCTACCCTCTATTCTATCCTATCCTCTATCCTATCCTATACTCTATTATATCCTATCCTATCTTATCCTCTATCCTTTCCTATCCTTTATCTTATCCTATCCTGTATCCTATCCTATCCGCTATCCTATCCTATCCTCTATCCTATCCTAAACTCTATCCTATCCTATCCTCTATCCTATCCTCTATTCTAACCTATCCTCTATCCTATCCTATCCTCTATCCTATCCTATCCTCTATCCTATCCTATCCTCTATCCTATCCTATCCTCTATCCTATCCTATCCTCTATCCTATCCTATCCTCTATCCTATCCTATCCTCTATCCTATCCTATCCTCTATCCTATCCTATCCTCTATCCTATCCTATCCTCTATCCTATCCTATCCTCTATCCTATCCTATCCTCTATCCTATAATATTCTCTATCCTATCCTGAATCCTCTCCTATCCTCTATCCTATCCTATCCTCTATCCTATCCTATCCTCTATCCTATAATATCCTCTATCCTATCCAATCCTCTATCCTATCCTCTATCGTATCCTATCCTCTATCCGATTCTATCCTCTATCCTATCCTATCCTCCATCCTATCCTATTCTCTATCCTATCCTCTACCCTATCCTATCCTGTATAATATAATATCATTTATCCAATACTATTCTCTATCCTGTCCTATCCTCTATCCTATACTATCCTCTATCGTATTATATCCTCTATCCGATCCTATCCTCTATCCTATCCTATCCTCTATCCTATCCTATCCTCTATCCTATTCTATCCTCTATAATATCTTTTCCTCTATCCTATCCTATCCTCTATCCTATAATATTCTCTATCCTATCCCGAATCCTCTCCTATCCTCTATCCTATCCTATCCTCTATTCTATCCTATCCTCTATCCTATCCTCTATTCTAACCTATCCTCTATCCTATCCTATCCTCTATCCTATCCTATCCTCTATCCTATCCTATCCTCTATAATATCGTTTCCTCTATCCTATCCTATCCTCTATCCTATAATATTCTCTATCCTATCCTGAATCCTATCCTATCCTCTATCCTATCCTATCCTCTATCCTATCCTATCCTCTATCCTATCCTATCCTCTATCCTATCCTATCCTCTATCCTATCCTATCCTCTATCCTATCCTATCCTCTATCCTATCCTATCCTCTATCCTATCCTATCCTCTATCCTATCCTATCCTCTATTCTATCCTATCCTCTATCCTATCCTATCCTCTATTCTATAATATCATCTATCCTATACTATTCTCTATCCTATCCTATCCTCTACCCTATACTATCCTCTATAGTATCTTATCCTCTATCCTATCCTATCCTCTATTCTATCCAATCCCCTATCCTATCATCGATCCGAGCCTATCCTCTATCCTATCCTATCCTCTATCCTATAATATCATCTATCCTATCCTATCCACTATCCTATCCTGTATCCTATCCTATCCTCTATCCTATAATATCCTCTATCCTATCCAATCCTCTATCCTATCCTCTACCCTATCCTATCCTCTATCCTATAATATCATTTATCCTATACTATTCTCTATCCTATCGTATCCTCTATCCTATACTATCCTCTATCGTATCCTATCCTCTATCCGATCCTATCCTCTATCCTATCCTATCCTCTATCCTATAATATCATCTATCCTATTCTATTCCCTATCCTATCCTCTACCCTATCCTATCCTGTATCCTATAATATCATTTATCCTATACTATTCTCTATCCTATCCTATACTCTATCCTATACTATCCTCTATCGTATCCTATCCTCTATCCGATCCTATCCTCTATCCTATCCTATCCTCTATCCTATCCTCTATCCTATCCTATCCTCTATCCTATCCTATCCTCTATCCTATCCTATCCTCTATCCTATCCTCTATCCTATCCTCTATCCTATCCTATCCTCTATCCTATCCTATCCTCTATCCTATCCTATCCTATCCTCTATCCTATCCTATCCTCTATCCTATCCTATCCTCTATCCTATCCTATCCTCTATCCTATCCTATCCTCTATCCTATCCTATCCTCTATCCTATCCTATCCTCTATCCTATCCTATCCTCTATCCTATCCTATCCTCTATCCTATCCTATCCTCTATCCTATCCTATCCTCTATCCTCTATCCTATCCTATCCTCTATCCTCTATCCTATCCTATCCTCTATCCTCTATCCTATCCTATCCTCTATCCTATACTCTATCCTATGCTATCCTGTATCCTATCCAAATTATACCCTACCCTCTATCCTATCCTATCCTCTATCCTATCCTATACTCTATTATATCCTATCCTATCTTATCCTCTATCCTTTCCTATCCTTTATCTTATCCTATCCTCTATCCTATCCTATCCGCTATCCTATCCTATCCTCTATCCTATCCTAAACTCTATCCTATCCTATCCTCTATCCTATCCTCTATTCTAACCTATCCTCTATCCTATCCTATCCTCTATCCTATCCTATCCTCTATCCTATCCTATCCTCTATCCTATCCTATCCTCTATCCTATCCTATCCTCTATCCTATCCTATCCTCTATCCTATCCTATCCTCTATCCTATCCTATCCTCTATCCTATCCTATCCTCTATCCTATCCTATCCTCTATCCTATCCTATCCTCTATTCTATCCTATCCTCTATCCTATCCTATCCTCTATCCGATTCTATCCTCTATCCTATCCTATCCTCTATCCTATCCTATCCTCTATCCTATCCAATCCTCTATCCTATCCTATCCCCTATCCTATCCTATCCTCTATCCTATCCTATCCTCTATCCTATTCTATTCCCTATCCTATCCTCTTCCCCATCCTATCCTCTATCCTATCCAATCTTCTATCCTATCCTCTATCCTATCCTCTATCCTATCCTATCCTCTATCCTATAATATCTTCTATTCTATCCTATTCTCTATCCTATCCTATCCTCTATCCTATACTATCCTCTATCCTATCCTATCCTCTATCCTATCCTATCCTCTATCCTATCCTATCCTCTATCCTATCCTATCCTCTATCCTATCCTATCCTCTATCCTATCCTATCCTCTATCCTATCCTATCCTCTATTCTATCCTATCCTCTATCCTATCCTATCCTCTATCCTATCCTCTATCCTATCCTATCCTCTATCCTATCCTATCCTCTATAATATCGTTTCCTCTATCCTATCCTATCCTCTATCCTATAATATTCTCTATCCTATCCTGAATCCTCTCCTATCCTCTATCCTATCCTATCCTGTATCCTATCCTATCCTCTATCCTAACCTATCCTCTATCCTATAATATTCTCTATCCAATCCTGAATCCTCTCCTCTCCTCTATCCTATCCTATCCTCTATCCTATCCTATCCTCTATCCTATCCTCTATTCTAACCTATCCTCTATCCTATCCTATCCTCTATCCTATCCTATCCTCTATCCTATCCTATCCTGAATCCTATCCTATCCTCTATCCTATACTATCCTCTATCGTATCCTATCCTCTATCCTGTCCTATCCTCTATTCTATAATATCATATATCCTATACTATTCTCTATCCTATCCTATCCTCTACCCTATACTATCCTCTATAGTATCTTATCCTCTATCCTATCCTATCCTCTATCCTATAACATCATTTATCCTATACTATTCTCTATCCTATCCTATCCTCTATCCAATACCATCCTCTATCGTATCCTATCCTCTATCCTATAATATCATTTATCCTATACTATTCTCTATCCTATCCTATCCTCTATCCAATACCATCCTCTATCGTATCCTATCCTCTATCCTATAATATCATTTATCCTATACTATTCTCTATCCTATCCTATCCTCTATCCAATACCATCCTCTATCGTATCCTATCCTCTATCCGATCCTATCCTCTATCCTATCCTATCCTCTATCCTATCCTATCCTCTATCCTATCCTATCCTCTATCCTATCCTCTATTCTAACCTATCCTCTATCCTATCCTATCCTCTATCCTATCCTATCCTCTATCCTATCCTATCCTGAATCCTATCCTATCCTCTATCCTATCCTATCCTCTATCCTATCCTATCCTCTATCCTATCCTATCCTGAATCCTATCCTATCCTCTATCCTATCCTATCCTCTATCCTATCCTATCCTCTATCCTATCCTATCCTCTATCCAATCCTATCCTCTATCCTATCCTATCCTGTATCCTATCCAATCCTCTATCCTATCCTATCCCCTATCCTATCCTATCCTCTATCCTATCCTATCCTCTATCCTATCCTCTACCCTATCCTATCCTGTATCCTATAATATCATTTATCCAATACTATTTTTCTATCCTATCCTATCCTCTATCCTATACTATCCTCTATCGTATCCTATCCTCTATCCTATCCTATCCTCTATCCTATCCTATCCTCTATCCTATCCTATCCTCTATCCTATCCTATCCTCTGTAATATCGTTTCCTCTATCCTATCCTATCCTCTATCCTATAATATTCTCTATCCTATCCTGAATCCTCTCCTATCCTCTATCCTATCCTATCCTCTATCCTATCCTATCCTCTATCCTATAATATCCTCTATCCTATCCAATCCTCTATCCTATCCTCTACCCTATCCTATCCTGTATCCTATAATATCATTTATCCTATACTATTCTCTATCCTATCGTATCCTCTATCCTATACTATTCTCTATCCTATCCTATACTCTATCCTATACTATCCTCTATCGTATCCTATCCTCTATCCGATCCTATCCTCTTCCTATCCTATCCTCTATCCTATCCTCTATCCTATCCTATCCTCTATCCTATCCTATCCTCTATCCTATCCTCTATCCTATCCTATCCTCTATCCTATCCTATCCTCTATCCTATCCTATCCTATCCTATCCTCTATCCTATCCTATCCTCCTATCCTATCCTATCCTCTATCCTAGCCTATCCTCTATCCTATCCTATCTCTATCCTCTATCCTATCCTATCCTCTATCCTCTATCCTATCCTATACTCTATTATATCCTATCCTATCTTATCCTCTATCCTTTCCTATCCTTTATCTTATCCTATCCTCTATCCTTCCTATCCGCTATCCTATCCTATACTCTATTATATCCTATCCTATCTTATCCTCTATCCTTTCCTATCCTTTATCTTATCCTATCCTCTATCCTATCCTATCCGCTATCCTATCCTATCCTCTATCCTATCCTAAACTCTATCCTATACTATCCTCTATCCTATCCTCTATTCTAACCTATCCTCTATCCTATCCTATCCTCTATCCTATCCTATCCTCTATCCTATCCTATCCTCTATCCTATCCTATCCTCTATCCTATCCTATCCTCTATCCTATCCTATCCTCTATCCTATCCTATCCTCTATCCTATCCTATCCTCTATCCTATCCTATCCTCTATTCTATCCTATCCTCTATCCTATCCTATCCTCTATCCGATTCTATCCTCTATCCTATCCTATCCTCTATCCTATCCTATCCTCTATCCTATCCAATCCTCTATCCTATCCTATCCCCTATCCTATCCTATCCTCTATCCTATCCTATCCTCTATCCTATTCTATTCCCTATCCTATCCTCTTCCCCATCCTATCCTCTATCCTATCCAATCTTCTATCCTATCCTCTATCCTATCCTCTATCCTATCCTATCTTCTATCCTATAATATCTTCTATTCTATCCTATTCTCTATCCTATCCTATCCTCTATCCTATACTATCCTCTATCCTATCCTATCCTCTATCCTATCCTCTATCCTATCCTATCCTCTATCCTATCCTATCCTCTATAATATCGTTTCCTCTATCCTATCCTATCCTCTATCCTATAATATTCTCTATCCTATCCTGAATCCTCTCCTATCCTCTATCCTATCCTATCCTGTATCCTATCCTATCCTCTATCCTAACCTATCCTCTATCCTATAATATTCTCTATCCAATCCTGAATCCCTCTCCTCTCCTCTATCCTATCCTATCCTCTATCCTATCCTATCCTCTATCCTATCCTCTATTCTAACCTATCCTCTATCCTATCCTATCCTCTATCCTATCCTATCCTCTATCCTATCCTATCCTGAATCCTATCCTATCCTCTATCCTATACTATCCTCTATCGTATCCTATCCTCTATCCTGTCCTATCCTCTATCCTATAACATCATTTATCCTATACTATTCTCTATCCTATCCTATCCTCTATCCAATACCATCCCCTATCGTATCCTATCCTCTATCCTATAATATCATTTATCCTATACTATTCTCTATCCTATCCTATCCTCTATCCAATACCATCCTCTATCGTATCCTATCCTCTATCCGATCCTATCCTCTATCCGATCCTATCCTCTATCCTATCCTATGATCTATCCTATCCTATCCTCTATCCTATCCTCTATTCTAACCTATCCTCTATCCTATCCTATCCTCTATCCTATCCTATCCTCTATCCTATCCTATCCTGAATCCTATCCTATCCTCTACCCTATCCTATCCTCTATCCTATAATATCATTTATCCTATACTATTCTCTATCCTATCGTATCCTCTATCCTATACTATCCTCTATCGTATCCTATCCTCTATCCGATCCTATCCTCTATCCTATCCTATCCTCTATCCTATAATATCATCTATCTATTCTATTCCCTATCCTATCCTCTACCCTATCCTATCCTGTATCCTATAATATCATTTATCCTATACTATATCTCTATCCTATCCTATACTCTATCCTATACTATCCTCTATCGTATCCTATCCTCTATCCGATCCTATCCTCTATCCTATCCTATCCTCTATCCTATCCTCTATCCTATCCTATCCTCTATCCTATCCTATCCTCTATCCTATCCTATCCTCTATCCTATCCTCTATCCTATCCTCTATCCTATCCTATCCTCTATCCTATCCTATCCTCTATCCTATCCTATCCTATCCTCTATCCTATCCTATCCTCTATCCTATCCTATCCTCTATCCTATCCTATCCTCTATCCTATCCTATCCTCTATCCTATCCTATCCTCTATCCTATCCTATCCTCTATCCTATCCTATCCTCTATCCTATCCTATCCTCTATCCTATCCTATCCTCTATCCTATCCTATCCTCTATCCTATCCTATCCTCTATCCTATCCTATCCTCTATCCTCTATCCTATCCTATCCTCTATCCTCTATCCTATCCTATCCTCTATCCTCTATCCTATCCTATCCTCTATCCTATACTCTATCCTATGCTATCCTGTATCCTATCCAAATTATACCCTACCCTCTATCCTATCCTATCCTCTATCTATCCTATCCTATACTCTATTATATCCTATCCTATCTTATCCTCTATCCTTTCCTATCCTTTATCTTATCCTATCCTCTATCCTATCCTATCCGCTATCCTATCCTATCCTCTATCCTATCCTAACTCTATCCTATCCTATCCTCTATCCTATCCTCTATTCTAACCTATCCTCTATCCTATCCTATCCTCTATCCTATCCTATCCTCTATCCTATCCTATCCTCTATCCTATCCTATCCTCTATCCTATCCTATCCTCTATCCTATCCTATCCTCTATCCTATCCTATCCTCTATCCTATCCTATCCTCTATCCTATCCTATCCTCTATCCTATCCTATCCTCTATCCTATCCTATCCTCTATTCTATCCTATCCTCTATCCTATCCTATCCTCTATCCGATTCTATCCTCTATCCTATCCTATCCTCTATCCTATCCTATCCTCTATCCTATCCAATCCTCTATCCTATCCTATCCCCTATCCTATCCTATCCTCTATCCTATCCTATCCTCTATCCTATTCTATTCCCTATCCTATCCTCTTCCCCATCCTATCCTCTATCCTATCCAATCTTCTATCCTATCCTCTATCCTATCCTCTATCCTATCCTATCCTCTATCTATAATATCTTCTATTCTATCCTATTCTCTATCCTATCCTATCCTCTATCCTATACTATCCTCTATCCTTATCCTATCTCTATCCTATCCTATCCTCTATCCTATCCTATCCTCTATCCTATCCTATCCTCTATCCTATCCTATCCTCTATCCTATCCTATCCTCTATCCTATCCTATCCTCTATTCTATCCTATCCTCTATCCTATCCTATCCTCTATCCTATCCTCTATCCTATCCTCTATCCTATCCTATCCTCTATCCTATCCTATCCTCTATAATATCGTTTCCTCTATCCTATCCTATCCTCTATCCTATAATATTCTCTATCCTATCCTGAATCCTCTCCTATCCTCTATCCTATCCTATCCTGTATCCTATCCTATCCTCTATCCTAACCTATCCTCTATCCTATAATATTCTCTATCCAATCCTGAATCCTCTCCTCTCCTCTATCCTATCCTATCCTCTATCCTATCCTATCCTCTATCCTATCCTCTATTCTAACCTATCCTCTATCCTATCCTATCCTCTATCCTATCCTATCCTGAATCCTATCCTATCCTCTATCCTATACTATCCTCTATCGTATCCTATCCTCTATCCTGTCCTATCCTCTATTCTATAATATCATATATCCTATACTATTCTCTATCCTATCCTATCCTCTACCCTATACTATCCTCTATAGTATCTTATCCTCTATCCTATCCTATCCTCTATCCTATAACATCATTTATCCTATACTATTCTCTATCCTATCCTATCCTCTATCCAATACCATCCTCTATCGTATCCTATCCTCTATCCTATAATATCATTTATCCTATACTATTCTCTATCCTATCCTATCCTCTATCCAATACCATCCTCTATCGTATCCTATCCTCTATCCTATAATATCATTTATCCTATACTATTCTCTATCCTATCCTATCCTCTATCCAATACCATCCTCTATCGTATCCTATCCTCTATCCGATCCTATCCTCTATCCTATCCTATCCTCTATCCTATCCTATCCTCTATCCTATCCTATCCTCTATCCTATCCTCTATTCTAACCTATCCTCTATCCTATCCTATCCTCTATCCTATCCTATCCTCTATCCTATCCTATCCTGAATCCTATCCTATCCTCTATCCTATCCTATCCTCTATCCTATCCTATCCTCTATCCTATCCTATCCTGAATCCTATCCTATCCTCTATCCTATCCTATCCTCTATCCTATCCTATCCTCTATCCTATCCTATCCTCTATCCAATCCTATCCTCTATCCTATCCTATCCTGTATCCTATCCAATCCTCTATCCTATCCTATCCCCTATCCTATCCTATCCTCTATCCTATCCTATCCTCTATCCTATCCTCTACCCTATCCTATCCTGTATCCTATAATATCATTTATCCAATACTATTTTCTATCCTATCCTATCCTCTATCCTATACTATCCTCTATCGTATCCTATCCTCTATCCTATCCTATCCTCTATCCTATCCTATCCTCTATCCTATCCTATCCTCTATCCTATCCTATCCTCTGTAATATCGTTTCCTCTATCCTATCCTATCCTCTATCCTATAATATTCTCTATCCTATCCTGAATCCTCTCCTATCCTCTATCCTATCCTATCCTCTATCCTATCCTATCCTCTATCCTATAATATCCTCTATCCTATCCAATCCTCTATCCTATCCTCTACCCTATCCTATCCTGTATCCTATAATATCATTTATCCTATACTATTCTCTATCCTATCGTATCCTCTATCCTATACTATTCTCTATCCTATCCTATACTCTATCCTATACTATCCTCTATCGTATCCTATCCTCTATCCGATCCTATCCTCTATCCTATCCTATCCTCTATCCTATCCTCTATCCTATCCTATCCTCTATCCTATCCTATCCTCTATCCTATCCTCTATCCTATCCTATCCTCTATCCTATCCTATCCTCTATCCTATCCTATCCTATCCTATCCTCTATCCTATCCTATCCTCTATCCTATCCTATCCTCTATCCTATCCTATCCTCTATCCTATCCTATCCTCTATCCTCTATCCTATCCTATCCTCTATCCTCTATCCTATCCTATACTCTATTATATCCTATCCTATCTTATCCTCTATCCTTTCCTATCCTTTATCTTATCCTATCCTCTATCCTATCCTATCCGCTATCCTATCCTATACTCTATTATATCCTATCCTCTATCCTATCCTCTATTCTAACCTATCCTCTATCCTATCCTATCCTCTATCCTATCCTATCCTCTATCCTATCCTATCCTCTATCCTATCCTATCCTCTATCCTATCCTATCCTCTATCCTATCCTATCCTCTATCCTATCCTATCCTCTATCCTATCCTAAACTCTATCCTATACTATCCTCTATCCTATCCTCTATTCTAACCTATCCTCTATCCTATCCTATCCTCTATCCTATCCTATCCTCTATCCTATCCTATCCTCTATCCTATCCTATCCTCTATCCTATCCTATCCTCTATCCTATCCTATCCTCTATCCTATCCTATCCTCTATCCTATCCTATCCTCTATTCTATCCTATCCTCTATCCTATCCTATCCTCTATCCGATTCTATCCTCTATCCTATCCTATCCTCTATCCTATCCTATCCTCTATCCTATCCAATCCTCTATCCTATCCTATCCCCTATCCTATCCTATCCTCTATCCTATCCTATCCTCTATCCTATTCTATTCCCTATCCTATCCTCTTCCCCATCCTATCCTCTATCCTATCCAATCTTCTATCCTATCCTCTATCCTATCCTCTATCCTATCCTATCTTCTATCCTATAATATCTTCTATTCTATCCTATTCTCTATCCTATCCTATCCTCTATCCTATACTATCCTCTATCCTATCCTATCCTCTATCCTATCCTCTATCCTATCCTATCCTCTATCCTATCCTATCCTCTATAATATCGTTTCCTCTATCCTATCCTATCCTCTATCCTATAATATTCTCTATCCTATCCTGAATCCTCTCCTATCCTCTATCCTATCCTATCCTGTATCCTATCCTATCCTCTATCCTAACCTATCCTCTATCCTATAATATTCTCTATCCAATCCTGAATCCTCTCCTCTCCTCTATCCTATCCTATCCTCTATCCTATCCTATCCTCTATCCTATCCTCTATTCTAACCTATCCTCTATCCTATCCTATCCTCTATCCTATCCTATCCTCTATCCTATCCTATCCTGAATCCTATCCTATCCTCTATCCTATACTATCCTCTATCGTATCCTATCCTCTATCCTGTCCTATCCTCTATCCTATAACATCATTTATCCTATACTATTCTCTATCCTATCCTATCCTCTATCCAATACCATCCCCTATCGTATCCTATCCTCTATCCTATAATATCATTTATCCTATACTATTCTCTATCCTATCCTATCCTCTATCCAATACCATCCTCTATCGTATCCTATCCTCTATCCGATCCTATCCTCTATCCGATCCTATCCTCTATCCTATCCTATGATCTATCCTATCCTATCCTCTATCCTATCCTCTATTCTAACCTATCCTCTATCCTATCCTATCCTCTATCCTATCCTATCCTCTATCCTATCCTATCCTGAATCCTATCCTATCCTCTATCCTATCCTATCCTCTATCCTATCCTATCCTCTATCCTATCCTATCCTCTATCCTATCCTATCCTCTATCCTATCCTATCCTGTATCCTATCCAATCCTCTATCCTATCCTATCCCCTATCCTATCCTATCCTCTATCCTATCCTATCCTCTATCCTATCCTCTACCCTATCCTATCCTGTATCCTATAATATCATTTATCCAATACTATTTTCTATCCTATCCTATCCTCTATCCTATACTATCCTCTATCGTATCCTATCCTCTATCCTATCCTATCCTCTATCCTATCCTATCCTCTATCCTATCCTATCCTCTATCCTATCCTATCCTCTATAATATCGTTTCCTCTATCCTATCCTATCCTCTATCCTATAATATTCTCTATCCTATCCTGAATCCTCTCCTATCCTCTATCCTATCCTATCCTCTATCCTATCCTATCCTCTATCCTATAATATCCTCTATCCTATCCAATCCTCTATCCTATCCTCTATCGTATCCTATCCTCTATCCGATTCTATCCTCTATCCTATCCTATCCTCCATCCTATCCTATTCTCTATCCTATCCTCTACCCTATCCTATCCTGTATCCAATACTATTCTCTATCCTGTCCTATCCTCTATCCTGTCCTATCCTCTATCCTATACTATCCTCTATCGTATCCTATCCTCTATCCGATCCTATCCTCTATCCTATCCTATCATCTATCCTATCCTATCCTCTATCCTATCCTATCCTCTATCCTATCCTATCCTCTATCCTATCCTATCCTCTATCCTATCCTATCCTCTATCCTATCCTATCCTCTATCCTATCCTATCCTCTATCCTATCCTATCCTCTATCCTATCCTATCCTCTATCCTATCCTATCCTCTATCCTATCCTCTACCCTATCCTATCCTGTATCCTATAATATCATTTATCCAATACTATTTTCTATCCTATCCTATCCTCTATCCTATACTATCCTCTATCGTATCCTATCCTCTATCCTATCCTATCCTCTATCCTATCCTATCCTCTATCCTATCCTATCCTCTATCCTATCCTATCCTCTATAATATCGTTTCCTCTATCCTATCCTATCCTCTATCCTATAATATTCTCTATCCTATCCTGAATCCTCTCCTATCTTCTATCCTATCCTATCCTCTATCCTATCCTATCCTCTATCCTATAATATCCTCTATCCTATCCAATCCTCTATCCTATCCTCTATCGTATCCTATCCTCTTTCCGATTCTATCCTCTATCCTATCCTATCCTCCATCCTATCCTATTCTCTATCCTATCCTCTACCCTATCCTATCCTGTATCCTATAATATCATTTATCCAATACTATTCTCTATCCTGTCCTATCCTCTATCCTATACTATCCTCTATCGTATCCTATCCTCTATCCGATCCTATCCTCTATCCTATCCTATCATCTATCCTATCCTATCCTCTATCCTATTCTATCCTCTATAATATCTTTTCCTCTATCCTATCCTATCCTCTATCCTATAATATTCTCTATCCTATCCCGAATCCTCTCCTATCCTCTATCCTATCCTATCCTCTATTCTATCCTATCCTCTATCCTATCCTATCCTCTATCCTATCCTATCCACTTATCCTATCCTCTATTCTAACCTATCCTCTATCCTATCCTATCCTCTATCCTATCCTATCCTCTATCCTATCCTATCCTCTATCCTATCCTATCCTCTATCCTATCCTATCCTCTATCCTATCCTATCCTCTATCCTATCCTCTATCCTATCCTCTATCCTATCCTCTATCCTATCCTATCCTCTATCCTATCCTCTATCCTATCCTATCCTCTATCCTATCCTATCCTCTATCCTATCCTATCCTCTATCCTATCCTATCCTCTATCCTATCCTATCCTCTATCCTATCCTATCCTCTATCCTATCCTATCCTCTATCCTATCCTATCCTCTATCCTATCCTATCCTCTATCCTATCCTATCCTCTATCCTATCCTATCCTCTATCCTATCCTATCCTCTATCCTATCCTATCCTCTATCCTATCCTATCCTCTATCCTATCCTATCCTCTATCCTATCCTATCCTCTATCCTATCCTATCCTCTATTCTATCCTATCCTCTATCCTATCCTATCCTCTATCCTATCCTATCCACTATCCTATCCTCTATTCTAACCTATCCTCTATCCTATCCTATGCTCTATCCTATCCTCTATCCTATCCTATCCTCTATCCTATCCTATCCTCTATCCTATCCTATCCTCTATCCTATCCTATCCTCTATCCTATCCTATCCTCTATCCTATCCTATCCTCTATCCTATCCTATCCTCTATCCTATCCTATCCTCTATCCTATCCTATCCTCTATCCTATCCTATCCTCTATCCTATCCTATCCTCTATCCTATCCTATCCTCTATCCTATCCTATCCTCTATCCTATCCTATCATCTATCCTATCCTATCCTCTATCCTATCCTATCCTCTATCCTATCCTATCCTCTATCCTATCCTATCCTCTATCATATCCTGTCCTCTATCCTATCCTATCCTCTATCCTATCCTATCCTCTATCCTATCCTATCCTCTATCCTATCCTATCCTCTATCCTATCCTATCCTCTATAATATCTTTTCCTCTATCCTATCCTATCCTCTATCCTATAATATTCTCTATCCTATCCCGAATCCTCTCCTATCCTCTATCCTATCCTATCCTCTATCCTATCCTATCCTCTATCCTATCCTATCCTCTATCCTATCCTCTACCCTATCCTATCCTGTATCCTATAATATCATTTATCCAATACTATTTTCTATCCTATCCTATCCTCTATCCTATACTATCCTCTATCGTATCCTATCCTCTATCCTATCCTATCCTCTATCCTATCCTATCCTCTATCCTATCCTATCCTCTATCCTATCCTATCCTCTATAATATCGTTTCCTCTACCCTATCCTCTCCTCTATCCTATAATATTCTCTATCCTATCCTGAATCCTCTCCTATCTTCTATCCTATCCTATCCTCTATCCTATAATATCCTCTATCCTATCCAATCCTCTATCCTATCCTCTATCGTATCCTATCCTCTATCCGATTCTATCCTCTATCCTATCCTATCCTCCATCCTATCCTATTCTCTATCCTATCCTCTACCCTATCCTATCCTGTATCCTATAATATCATTTATCCAATACTATTCTCTATCCTGTCCTATCCTCTATCCTATACTATCCTCTATCCTATCCTCTACCCTATCCTATCCTGTATCCTATAATATCATTTATCCAATACTATTTTCTATCCTATCCTATCCTCTATCCTATACTATCCTCTATCGTATCCTATCCTCTATCCTATCCTATCCTCTATCCTATCCTATGCTCTATCCTATCCTATCCTCTATCCTATCCTATCCTCTATAATATCGTTTCCTCTATCCTATCCTCTCCTCTATCCTATAATATTCTCTATCCTATCCTGAATCCTCTCCTATCCTCTATCCTATCCTATCCTCTATCCTATAATATCCTCTATCCTAACCAATCCTCTATCCTATCCTCTATCGTATCCTATCCTCTATCCGATTCTATCCTCTATCCTATCCTATCCTCCATCCTATCCTATTCTCTATCCTATCCTCTACCCTATCCTATCCTGTATCCTATAATATCATTTATCCAATACTATTCTCTATCCTGTCCTATCCTCTATCCTATACTATCCTCTATCCTATCCTCTACCCTATCCTATCCTGTATCCTATAATATCATTTATCCAATACTATTTTCTATCCTATCCTATCCTCTATCCTATACTATCCTCTATCGTATCCTATCCTCTATCCTATCCTATCATCTATCCTATCCTATCCTCTATCCTATTCTATCCTCTATAATATCTTTTCCTCTATCCTATCCTATCCTCTATCCTATAATATTCTCTATCCTATCCCGAATCCTCTCCTATCCTCTATCCTATCCTATCCTCTATTCTATCCTATCCTCTATCCTATCCTATCCTCTATCCTATCCTATCCACTTATCCTATCCTCTATTCTAACCTATCCTCTATCCTATCCTATCCTCTATCCTATCCTATCCTCTATCCTATCCTATCCTCTATCCTATCCTATCCTCTATCCTATCCTATCCTCTATCCTATCCTATCCTCTATCCTATCCTATCCTCTATCCTATCCTATCCTCTATCCTATCCTATCCTCTATCCTATCCTATCCTATCATCTATCCTATCCTATCCTCTATCCTATCCTATCCTCCATCCTCTCCTATCCTCTATAATATCGTTTCCTCTATCCTATCCTATCCTCTATCCTATTCTATCCTCTATAATATCTTTTCCTCTATCCTATCCTATCCTCTATCCTATAATATTCTCTATCCTATCCCGAATCCTCTCCTATCCTCTATCCTATCCTATCCTCTATTCTATCCTATCCTCTATCCTATCCTATCCTCTATCCTATCCTATCCACTTATCCTATCCTCTATCCTATCCTATCCTCTATCCTATCCTATCCTCTATCCTATCCTATCCTCTATCCTATCCTATCCTCTATCCTATCCTATCCTCTATCCTATCCTATCCTCTATCCTATCCTATCCTCTATCCTATCCTATCCTCTATTCTATCCTATCCTCTATCCTATCCTATCCTCTATCCTATCCTATCCACTATCCTATCCTCTATTCTAACCTATCCTCTATCCTATCCTATGCTCTATCCTATCCTCTATCCTATCCTATCCTCTATCCTATCCTATCCTCTATTCTATCCTATCCTCTATCCTATCCTATCCTCTATCCTATCCTATCCTCTATCCTATCCTGTCCTCTATCCTATCATTTCCTCTATCCTATCCTATCCTCTATCCTATCCTCTATCCTATCCTATCCTCTATCCTATCCTCTATCCTATCCTATCCTCTATCCTATCCTATCCTCTATCCTATCCTATCCTCTATAATATCGTTTCCTCTATCCTATCCTATCCTCTATACTATAATATTCTCTATCCTATCCTGAATCCTCTCCTATCCTCTATCCTATCCTATCCTGTATCCTATCCTATCCTCTATCCTATCCTATCCTCTATCCTATCCTATCCTGAATCCTATCCTATCCTCTATCCTATACTATCCTCTATCGTATCCTATCCTCTATCCTATCCTATCCTCTATTCTATAATATCATCTATCCTATACTATTCTCTATCCTATCCTATCCTCTACCCTATACTATCCTCTATCCTATCCTATCCTGAATCCTATCCTATCCTCTATCCTATACTATCCTCTATCGTATCCTATCCTCTATCCTATCCTATCCTCTATTCTATAATATCATCTATCCTATACTATTCTCTATCCTATCCTATCCTCTACCCTATACTATCCTCTATAGTATCTTATCCTCTATCCTATCCTATCCTCTATTCTATCCAATCCCCTATCCTATCCTCTATCCTATCCTATCCTCTATCCTATCCTATCCTCTATCCTATCCTATCCTCTATCCTATCCTATCCTCTATCCTATCCTATCCTCTATCCTATCCTATCCTCTATCCTATCCTATCCTCTATCCTATCCTATCCTCTATCCTATCCTATCCTCTATTCTATCCTATCCTCTATCCTATCCTATCCTCTATCCTATCCTATGCACTATCCTATCCTCTATTCTAACCTATCCTCTATCCTATCCTATGCTCTATCCTATCCTCTATCCTATCCTATCCTCTATCCTATCCTATCCTCTATCCTATCCTATCCTCTATCCTATCCTATCCTTTATCCTATCCTATCCTCTATCCTATCCTATCCTCAATCCTATCCTATCCTCTATCCTATCCTATCCTCTATCCTATCCTATCCTCTATCCTATCCTCTATCCTATCCTCTATCCTATCCTCTATCCTATCCTATCCTCTATCCTATCCTATCCTCTATCCTATCCTATCCTCTATCCTATCCTATCCTCTATTCTAACCTATCCTCTATCCTATCCTATGCTCTATCCTATCCTCTATCCTATCCTATCCTCTATCCTATCCTATCCTCTATCCTATCCTATCCTCTATCCTATCCTATCCTCTATCCTATCCTATCCTCTATCCTATCCTATCCTCTATCCTATCCTATCCTCTATCCTATCCCATCCTCTATCCTATCCTATCCTCTATCCTATCCTATCCTCTATCCTATCCTATCCTCTATCCTATCCTATCCTCTATCCTATCCTATCCTCTATTCTATCCTATCCTCTATCCTATCCTATCCTCTATCCTATCCTATCCTCTATCCTATCCTGTCCTCTATCCTATCCTATCCTCTATCCTATCCTATCCTCTATCCTATCCTCTATCCTATCCTATCCTCTATCCTATCCTATCCTCTATCCTATCCTATCCTCTATCCTATCCTATCCTCTATCCTATCCTATCCTCTATCCTATCCTATCCTCTATAATATCGTTTCCTCTATCCTATCCTATCCTCTATACTATAATATTCTCTATCCTATCCTGAATCCTCTCCTATCCTCTATCCTATCCTATCCTGTATCCTATCCTATCCTCTATCCTATCCTATCCTCTATCCTATCCTATCCTGAATCCTATCCTATCCTCTATCCTATACTATCCTCTATCGTATCCTATCCTCTATCCTATCCTATCCTCTATTCTATAATATCATCTATCCTATACTATTCTCTATCCTATCCTATCCTCTACCCTATACTATCCTCTATCCTATCCTATCCTGAATCCTATCCTATCCTCTATCCTATACTATCCTCTATCGTATCCTATCCTCTATCCTATCCTATCCTCTATTCTATAATATCATCTATCCTATACTATTCTCTATCCTATCCTATCCTCTACCCTATACTATCCTCTATAGTATCTTATCCTCTATCCTATCGTATCCTCTATTCTATCCAATCCCCTATCCTATCCTCTATCCTATCCTATCCTCTATCCTATCCTATCCTCTATCCTATCCTATCCTCTATCCTATCCTATCCTCTATCCTATCCTATCCTCTATCCTATCCTATCCTCTATCCTATCCTATCCTCTATCCTATCCTATCCTCTATCCTATCCTATCCTCTATCCTATCCTATCCTCTATCCTATCCTATCCTCTATCCTATCCTATCCTCTATTCTATCCTATCCTCTATCCTATCCTATCCTCTATCCTATCCTATCCTCTATCCTATCCTGTCCTCTATCCTATCCTATCCTCTATCCTATCCTCTATCCTATCCTCTATCCTATCCTATCCTCTATCCTATCCTATCCTCTATCCTATCCTATCCTCTATCCTATCCTATCCTCTATCCTATCCTATCCTCTATCCTATCCTATCCTCTATCCTATCCTATCCTCTATCCTATCCTATCCTCTATAATATCGTTTCCTCTATCCTATCCTATCCTCTATACTATAATATTCTCTATCCTATCCTGAATCCTCTCCTATCCTCTATCCTATCCTATCCTGTATCCTATCCTATTCTCTATCCTATCCTATCCTCTATCCTATCCTATCCTGAATCCTATCCTATCCTCTATCCTATACTATCCTCTATCGTATCCTATCCTCTATCCTATCCTATCCTCTATTCTATAATATCATCTATCCTATACTATTCTCTATCCTATCCTATCCTCTACCCTATACTATCCTCTATCCTATCCTATCCTGAATCCTATCCTATCCTCTATCCTATACTATCCTCTATCGTATCCTATCCTCTATCCTATCCTATCCTCTATTCTATAATATCATCTATCCTATACTATTCTCTATCCTATCCTATCCTCTACCCTATACTATCCTCTATAGTATCGTATCCTCTATCCTATCCTATCCTCTATTCTATCCAATCCCCTATCCTATCCTCTATCCTATCCTATCCTCTATCCTATCCTATCCTCTATCCTATCCTATCCTCTATCCTATCCTATCCTCTATCCTATCCTATCCTCTATCCTATCCTATCCTCTATCCTATCCTATCCTCTATCCTATCCTATCCTCTATCCTATCCTATCCTCTATTCTATCCTATCCTCTATCCTATCCTATCCTCTATCCTATCCTATGCACTATCCTATCCTCTATTCTAACCTATCCTCTATCCTATCCTATGCTCTATCCTATCCTCTATCCTATCCTATCCTCTATCCTATCCTATCCTCTATCCTATCCTATCCTCTATCCTATCCTATCCTTTATCCTATCCTATCCTCTATCCTATCCTATCCTCAATCCTATCCTATCCTCTATCCTATCCTATCCTCTATCCTATCCTATCCTCTATCCTATCCTCTATCCTATCCTCTATCCTATCCTCTATCCTATCCTATCCTCTATCCTATCCTATCCTCTATCCTATCCTATCCTCTATCCTATCCTATCCTCAATCCTATCCTATCCTCTATCCTATCCTATGCACTATCCTATCCTCTATTCTAACCTATCCTCTATCCTATCCTATGCTCTATCCTATCCTCTATCCTATCCTATCCTCTATCCTATCCTATCCTCTATCCTATCCTATCCTCTATCCTATCCTATCCTCTATCCTATCCTATCCTCTATTCTATCCTATCCTCTATCCTATCCTATCCTCTATCCTATCCTATCCTCTATCCTATCCTGTCCTCTATCCTATCCTATCCTCTATCCTAACCTATCCTCTATCCTATCCTCTATCCTATCCTATCCTCTATCCTATCCTATCCTCTATCCTATCCTATCCTCTATAATATCGTTTCCTCTATCCTATCCTATCCTCTATACTATAATATTCTCTATCCTATCCTGAATCCTCTCCTATCCTCTATCCTATCCTATCCTGTATCCTATCCTATCCTCTATCCTATCCTATCCTCTATCCTATCCTATCCTCTATCCTATCCTATCCTCTATCCTATCCTCTATTCTAACCTATCCTCGATCCTATCCTATCCTATCCTCTATCCTAACCTATCCTCTATCCTATCCTCTATCCTATCCTATCCTCTATCCTATCCTATCCTCTATCCTATCCTATCCTCTATAATATCGTTTCCTCTATCCTATCCTATCCTCTATACTATAATATTCTCTATCCTATCCTGAATCCTCTCCTATCCTCTATCCTATCCTATCCTGTATCCTATCCTATCCTCTATCCTATCCTATCCTCTATCCTATCCTATCCTCTATCCTATCCTATCCTCTATCCTATCCTCTATTCTAACCTATCCTCGATCCTATCCTATCATCTATCCTATCCTATCCTCTATCCTATCCTATCCTGAATCATATCCTATCCTCTATCCTATCCTATCCTCTATTCTATCCTATCCTCTATCCTGTCCTATCCTCTATCCTATCCTATGCACTATCCTATCCTCTATTCTAACCTATCCTCTATCCTATCCTATCCTCTATCCTATCCTATCCTCTATCCTATCCTATCCTCTATCCTATCCTATCCTTTATCCTATCCTATCCTCTATCCTATCCTATCCTCTATCCTATCCTATCCTCTATCCTATCCTCTATCCTATCCTCTATCCTATCCTCTATCCTATCCTATCCTCTATCCTATCCTATCCTCTATCCTATCCTATCCTCTATACTATCCTATCCTCTATCCTATCCTATCCTCTATCCTATCCTATCCTCTATCCTATCCTATCCTCTATAATATGGTTTCCTCTATCCTATCCTATCCTCTATACTATAATATTCTCTATCCTATCCTGAATCCTCTCCTATCCTCTATCCTATCCTGTATCCTATCCTATCCTCTATCCTATCCTATCCTCTATCCTATCCTATCCTCTATCCTATCCTATCCACTATCCTATCCTATCCTCTATCCTATCCTATCCTCTATCCTATCCTATCCTCTATCCTATCCTATCCTGTATCCTATCCTATCCTATATCCTATCCTATCCTCTATCCTATCCTATCCTCTATCCTATCCTATCCTCTATCCTATCCTATCCTCAATCCTATCCTATCCTCTATTCTATCCTATCCTCTATCCTATCCTATCCTCTATCCTATCCTATGCACTATCCTATCCTCTATTCTAACCTATCCTCTATCCTATCCTATGCTCTATCCTATCCTCTATCCTATCCTATCCTTTATCCTATCCTATCCTATCCTCTATCCTATCCTATCCTCAATCCTATCCTATCCTCTATCCTATCCTATCCTCTATCCTATCCTATCCTCTATCCTATCCTCTATCCTATCCTCTATCCTATCCTCTATCCTATCCTATCCTCTATCCTATCCTATCCTCTATCCTATCCTATCCTCTATCCTATCCTATCCTCAATCCTATCCTATCCTCTATCCTATCCTATGCACTATCCTATCCTCTATTCTAACCTATCCTCTATCCTATCCTATGCTCTATCCTATCCTCTATCCTATCCTATCCTCTATCCTATCCTATCCTCTATCCTATCCTATCCTCTATCCTATCCTATCCTCTATCCTATCCTATCCTCTATTCTATCCTATCCTCTATCCTATCCTATCCTCTATCCTATCCTATCCTCTATCCTATCCTGTCCTCTATCCTATCCTATCCTCTATCCTATCCTATCCTCTATCCTATCCTCTATCCTATCCTATCCTCTACCCTATCCTATCCTCTATCCTATCCTATCCTCTATCCTATCCTATCCTCTATCCTATCCTATCCTCTATCCTATCCTATCCTCTATAATATCGTTTCCTCTATCCTATCCTATCCTCTATACTATAATATTCTCTATCCTATCCTGAATCCTCTCCTATCCTGTATCCTATCCTATCCTCTATCCTATCCTATCCTCTATCCTATCCTATCCTCTATCCTATCCTATCCACTATCCTATCCTATCCTCTATCCTATCCTATCCTCTATCCTATCCTATCCTCTATCCTATCCTATCATCTATCCTATCCTATCCTCTATCCTATCCTATCCTCTATCCTATCCTATCCTCTATCCTATCCTATCCTCTATCCTATCCTATCCTCTATCCTATCCTATCCTCTATCCTATCCTCTATTCTAACCTATCCTCGATCCTATCCTATCCTCTATCCTACCCTATCCTCTATCCTATCCTATCCTGAATCCTATCCTATCCTCTATCCTATCCTATCCTTTATCCTATCCTATCCTCTATCCTATCCTATCGTCTATTCTATAATATCATCTATCCTATACTATTCTCTATCCTATCCTATCCTCTACCCTATACTATCCTCTATAGTATCTTATCCTCTATCCTATCCTATCCTCTATTCTATCCAATCCCCTATCCTATCCTCTATCCTATCCTATCCTCTATCCTATCCTATCCTCTATCCTATCCTATCCTCTATCCTATCCTATCCTCTATCCTATCCTATCCTGTATTCTATCCTATCCTCTATCCTATCCAATCCTCTATCCTATCTTATGCACTATCCTATCCTCTATTCTAACCTATCCTCTATCCTATCCTATGCTCTATCCTATCCTCTATCCTATCCTATCCTCTATCCTATCCTATCCTCTATCCTATCCTATCCTCTATCCTATCCTATCCTCTATCCTATCCTATCCTCTATCCTATCCTATCCTCTATCCTATCCTATCCTCTATCCTATCCTATCCTCTATCCTATCCTATCCTCTATCCTATCCTATCCTCTATCCTATCCTATCCTCTATCCTACCCTATCCTCTATCCTATCCTATCCTCTATAATATCGTTTCCTCTATCCTATCCTATCCTCTATACTATAATATTCTCTATCCTATCTTGAATCCTCTCCTATCCTCTATCCTATCCTATCCTGTATCCTATCCTATCCTCTATCCTATCCTATCCTCTATCCTATCCTATCCACTATCCTATCCTATCCTCTATCCTATAATATCCTCTATCCTATCCTATCCTCTATCCGATTCTATCCTCTATCCGATCCTATCCTCCATCCTATCCTATTCTCTATCTTATCCTCTACCCTATCCTATCCTGTATCCTATAATATCATTTATCCTATACTATTCTCTATCCTATCCTATCCTCTCTCCTATACCATCCTCTATCGTATCCTATCCTCTATCCGATCCTATCCTCTATCCTATCCTATCCTCTATCCTATCCTATTCTGTATCGTATACTCTATCCTATCCTATCCTCTATCTTTTAATATCATCTATCCTATACTATTCTCTATCCTATCCTATCCTCCATCCTATAATATCATCTATCCTATACTATTCTCTATCCGATCCTATCCTCTATCCTATCGTATCCTCTATCCTATACTATCCTCTATCGTATCCTATCCTCTATCCGATTCTATCCTCTATCCTATCCTATCCTCTATCCTATCCTATCCTCTATCCTATCCAATCCTCTATCCTATCCTATCCCCTATCCTATCCTATCCTCTATCCTATCCTATCCTCTATCCTATTCTATTCCCTATCCTATCCTCTTCCCCATCCTATCCTCTATCCTATCCAATCTTCTATCCTATCCTCTATCCTATCCTCTATCCTATCCTATCCTCTATACTATAATATCTTCTATTCTATCCTATTCTCTATCCTATCCTATCCTGAATCCTATCCTATCCTATCCTCTATTCTATCCAATCCCCTATCCTATCCTCTATCCTATCCTATCCTCTATCCTATCCTATCCTCTATCCTATCCTATCCTCTATCCTATCCTATCCTCTATCCTATCCTATCCTCTATCCTATCCTATCCTCTATTCTATCCTATCCTCTATCCTATCCTATGCACTATCCTATCCTCTATTCTAACCTATCCTCTATCCTATCCTATGCTCTATCCTATCCTCTATCCTATCCTATCCTCTATCCTATCCTATCCTCTATCCTATCCTATCCTCTATCCTATCCTATCCTCTATCCTATCCTATCCTCTATCCTATCCTATCCTCTATCCTATCCTATCCTCTATCCTATCCTATCCTCTATCCTATCCTATCCTCTATCCTATCCTATCCTCTATCCTATCCTATCCTCTATCCTATCCTATCCTCAATCCTATCCTATCCTCTATTCTATCCTATCCTCTATCCTGTCCTATCCTCTATCCTATCCTATGCACTATCCTATCCTCTATTCTAACCTATCCTCTATCCTATCCTATCCTCTATCCTATCCTATCCTCTATCCTATCCTATCATCTATCCTATCCTATCCTTTATCCTATCCTATCCTCTATCCTATCCTATCCTCTATCCTATCCTATCCTCTATCCTATCCTCTATCCTATCCTCTATCCTATCCTATCCTCTATCCTATCCTATCCTCTATCCTATCCTATCCTCTATACTATCCTATCCTCTATCCTATCCTATCCTCTATCCTATCCTATCCTCTATCCTATCCTATCCTCTATAATATGGTTTCCTCTATCCTATCCTATCCTCTATACTATAATATTCTCAATCCTATCCTGAATCCTCTCCTATCCTCTATCCTATCCTGTATCCTATCCTATCCTCTATCCTATCCTATCCTCTATCCTATCCTATCCTCTATCCTATCCTATCCACTATCCTATCCTATCCTCTATCCTATCCTATCCTCTATCCTATCCTATCCTCTATCCTATCCTATCCTGTATCCTATCCTATCCTATATCCTATCCTATCCTCTATCCTATCCTATCCTCTATCCTATCCTATCCTCTATCCTATCCTATCCTCAATCCTATCCTATCCTCTATTCTATCCTATCCTCTATCCTATCCTATCCTCTATCCTATCCTATGCACTATCCTATCCTCTATTCTAACCTATCCTCTATCCTATCCTATGCTCTATCCTATCCTCTATCCTATCCTATCCTTTATCCTATCCTATCCTATCCTCTATCCTATCCTATCCTCAATCCTATCCTATCCTCTATCCTATCCTATCCTCTATCCTATCCTATCCTCTATCCTATCCTCTATCCTATCCTCTATCCTATCCTCTATCCTATCCTATCCTCTATCCTATCCTATCCTCTATCCTATCCTATCCTCTATCCTATCCTATCCTCAATCCTATCCTATCCTCTATCCTATCCTATGCACTATCCTATCCTCTATTCTAACCTATCCTCTATCCTATCCTATGCTCTATCCTATCCTCTATCCTATCCTATCCTCTATCCTATCCTATCCTCTATCCTATCCTATCCTCTATCCTATCCTATCCTCTATCCTATCCTATCCTCTATCCTATCCTATCCTCTATCCTATCCTATCCTCTATCCTATCCTATCCTCTATCCTATCCTATCCTCTATCCTATCCTATCCTCTATCCTATCCTATCCTCTATCCTACCCTATCCTCTATCCTATCCTATCCTCTATAATATCGTTTCCTCTATCCTATCCTATCCTCTATACTATAATATTCTCTATCCTATCTTGAATCCTCTCCTATCCTCTATCCTATCCTATCCTGTATCCTATCCTATCCTCTATCCTATCCTATCCTCTATCCTATCCTATCCTCTATCCTATCCTATCCACTATCCTATCCTATCCTCTATCCTATAATATCCTCTATCCTATCCTATCCTCTATCCGATTCTATCCTCTATCCGATCCTATCCTCCATCCTATCCTATTCTCTATCTTATCCTCTACCCTATCCTATCCTGTATCCTATAATATCATTTATCCTATACTATTCTCTATCCTATCCTATCCTCTCTCCTATACCATCCTCTATCGTATCCTATCCTCTATCCGATCCTATCCTCTATCCTATCCTATCCTCTATCTTTTAATATCATCTATCCTATACTATTCTCTATCCTATCCTATCCTCCATCCTATAATATCATCTATCCTATACTATTCTCTATCCGATCCTATCCTCTATCCTATCGTATCCTCTATCCTATACTATCCTCTATCGTATCCTATCCTCTATCCGATTCTATCCTCTATCCTATCCTATCCTCTATCCTATCCTATCCTCTATCCTATCCAATCCTCTATCCTATCCTATCCCCTATCCTATCCTATCCTCTATCCTATCCTATCCTCTATCCTATTCTATTCCCTATCCTATCCTCTTCCCCATCCTATCCTCTATCCTATCCAATCTTCTATCCTATCCTCTATCCTATCCTCTATCCTATCCTATCCTCTATACTATAATATCTTCTATTCTATCCTATTCTCTATCCTATCCTATCCTGAATCCTATCCTATCCTCTATCCTATCCTATCCTCTATCCTATCCTATCCTCTATCCTATCCTATCCTCTATCCTATCCTATCCTCTATCCTATCCTATCCTCTATCCTATCCTATCCTGTATCCTATCCAATCCTCTATCCTATCCTTTTTTTTTTTTATCGTGAGGAAATGTTTTATACATACCCCGACTCCCTGGGGGAAGCCGGGGTTATGTGGGATTCTCTCCGGGGGGCGGAGCCCCCGGAGACTACCCACTAAAACCTCACGCCCACCTAAGCTACACGGGAGGTGCCTGGATCACGCGAGTACTCAACAGGACACCCCCCAGCTATCATCATACCCCGGGGGAGGGGGTTAGCCTCCCCCACTGCCTACGCTATAAGACCCCGGGCGGAGGGACCCGCCCGGTGTCCCCATCCCTGGAGCCTTCGGATTGGGCTTCCCGAGCCCCAGCTCGGTCCACCCACAGCTCCCGGAGTCCTCGTGCCCCGCTCGTGGCCAGTGTCCCGAAGGAACCAGCCCCGGCCAGAGCAAGAGGACGCCGCCACCGGAAGGAAGGGCCGTCGGAGGCGCGATCCGGCACGCCCCGACCCTTCCTTTCCCCAAAAACCCCCCACGGTCCCCCTCCCCTATCGGTGGGGAGGGGGGACCGACACCCCCCACCAACCGGGAAACTATCCCGGGGGGTGTCGGCCAATCACGGGGGGAGCTACGCTCCCCCCCGGGGGCCCGGGTCAGCTCGCACCCCGGGCCCCCAAATTCAGCGCCCCCACAGGTGGGGGCGAAACAGGGCGCGGGGATACTCCCCGCGCCAAACCCCCTCCGCCCCCCACTCCCGGGGGCAATGGTTGACGCGGGGGAGACCCCCGCGCCCTCCCATCCCTCACCGCCCCCCTCGTGGGGGGCACACGCCGGCGCGGGGGTCGTCCCCGCGCCCACACCCTCCTCGCGGAGCCCGGGTCCCGCTCCCGGGCCCGCTCGGCGGCCTCCTTCTGCTTCATAACATCCTCGCAGAAGGAGGCCACCGCCTTCCACGACCCCACGCTGCCGACCATGTGGTCGACCACGGTCGGCAGCGCGAGGTCCCACCCTCCCACTGCGGCTCGCAGGACACGGCGCGGCCCGGCCCAAGCAGGGCACTCCTCCATGGTATGCCGCGCCGTGTCCACATCTTCGCCGCAGTGGTGGCACTGCGCAGTCGGCTCCCGCCCCATTCTGTGCAGGTACTCTCCGAAGCAACCGTGGCCGGAGAGCACCTGCGTGAGGCGGAAGGTCAACCTTCCCCGCCTCCTGCACCATATATAAAATATGGGCAGGAGGGCCCGGACAATCGGACGTGTGGAGGGCGTTAGCATCGCCCTCCACTCCGAAAGACTTTCCGTCCGGGCCTGGCGATTCTGGCCCTCGAGCTCCGACTCCTCCTCGCGCGTGAGATCCACCCCCGGCGGACGGCGGAAGGAGCGGGCGATGTGGTATAGCTTCGCCCGCTCCGCCGCCACCACACTGAAGGGCGGAATCACGGCGAGGAGTCCCGCCGCCTCGGTGGAGATGGTGCGGTACCCCCGTATGACCCGCAGGGCCAGCCGCCGCCGCACTCTTTCTAGGAGTTTGCGGCTTGGCGTGCTGGCCCCGAGCGAGCGGTGCCATACGGGGGCCCCATACAGGGCTATAGACCGCACCACCTCCGTATAGAGGCGGCGTACTTTCAAATCCGGCCCCCCGACATTCGGCAGCAGCCGCGCCAATGCGGCTGCCGTCTTCTCTAGTCGGGGGGCGAGGAGCTCGAAGTGTTCTTCGAATCGCCAGCGGCCGTCTATGACCAGGCTCAGGTATCTCATCCTGGGCCCGATCTCGACGGAGGTTTCAGCGACGCGAATCCGGAGGTTCTGACCATGGGGTAGCCGCCGCGGCCGAGGCGATCCGTACATCCAGATCGCCTCGGTCTTTGCGGCGGCCACGGTCAACCCCATCCTCCGGATTCGCCCGACCACGCGGTCCAGGGCGGCCTCGCACAGGTGCCTGGTTCTCCCCCAGTCCCCCCCCCCCATGGCATATACCAGGGCGTATCCGGGGGGAGGACAACCCGCAGCACCGCGTCGTAAGCCAAGTTCCACAGGAGCGGTCCGAGGACCGACCCCTGTGGAACGCCGCGGTGCGTCTCCCTCGTGTTCACGATGCTATACCGGCCGGTAAACATCACTTTCCTGCCGCGGAGGTAGTCACCGACCACCTTCCGGAGATAGGGGGGCACCTGGAAATACTCCATCGCCCCCACTATCTCCTTCCAGGGCAGGGCGTTGAAGGCGTTAGATATGTCTAACGACACCGCCAACAACGCCCCGCCCCGAGCGACAGCCCGCTCACGGAGGAGGCGCAGACGCTCCAGGGCGTCAATTGTGGAGCGCCCCCTCCGGAATCCATACTGGCTGTCGCTCAGGTCGGGACCACCCCGCGACAGGTGCTCGACGAGGCGGGCGGCAATTATCCTTTCGAACAGCTTGCCCGCCTCGCCGAGTAAACAAACCGGCCGGTATGCAGAGGGAGACTCTGCGGGCTTCCCCTCCTTTTGGAGGAGAACCAGGCACGCTTTTTTCCACTCCTTGGGGAAGACTCCCCGGCGCAGGCTCGCGTCCATGACGCTCCTGAACGCCGGGGCGAGGACCTCCATAGCTAAGGCCATTATACCACCGGGAACCCCATCGGGGCCAGGGGCCTTCTTGCCCCCGGCCCGGAGTTCCCGGACGGCCCGGTACAGCTCCCACTCGGTGACCCGGAATTCGTCCGACCACTCAATGGTCGGACCCGGGGCGCGTTCCCTCCTCCCCTCGTTCCCATCATCAGCGGGGAAGAGGGTACTCACTACGCGCCCCAGAAATTCCGGGTCTAGCCTCTCCGTGACCGGGGACGCCCAGGGGCGGAGCTTCCCAAGCACCGCCTTATACGGGCGTCCCCACGGATCGTCACGGAGGGTGAGCAGGAGCTCATCCCAGGCCTTGGCCTTAGCAGCGGCAATCGCACGCTTGAGGGCCACGGCCGCCGATCTGTACTCCCTGTACAGCTCGGCGACCCTCGGCTCCGCGTCGCCGCCCAGGAAATGGCGGCGACGGGCGCGGGTGTACTGGCGGCGGGCTCGGCCGGCCGAACTGCGAAGCTCGGCCAGCTCCCCCGACCACCAGTATACAGACTTTCTCGGGGGCTGAGCTCGGACCCGGGGCATCGCCACGTCGCAGATCATCCGCAACGTGCCCCGGATCCAAGTCGCCCCCTCATTTACCCCGCGCTCCCTGGCCGAAGGCCAGGCGGAGCCGATTATCACGGCCCTCAGGAGGTCCCCGTCTAGTCGTTTCAGCGCCCATCTGGGCGCTGACGGGGTGCCACGTCGGAGGGGCGCGTCCAATGGCGAGTCCGAGACCACAGCCACGTCCATCAGGACGTAGCTGTGGTCAGACAGGGTCTCTCCATCCCAGACCCGCCAGTTGGACACACGGCGTGAGGCGGCGGCCGTCGCGAACGACACGTCAACAATCGACCAGCCGTTCCACCTCACGCACGTAGGCACGGAGCCCCGGTTTAATAACCGGAGCTCCATCCCCTCCGCCCAGTCTTCCAGGACTCCGCCTCGGGCGCTGGTCCCGGGGTTACCCCAGGTGGTGGACCTCGCATTGAGGTCCCCCAGGACCAGCACCGGACCGGCTATATATGGGGCTATCATTAGCCCCAGCCGGTCCAGGAACATCCCGAGTTCGGCGGAGTCACAACTGGGTGAGTTGTAGCACCCCACGACCAGAAGTCTTCCCCATTTAACCATAACCATCCCCCTGCCCCGTTCGACCACGGAGCAGGGGGGCACAGTCGCCGAGTGGCGACGCCACCATATCGCCACGGAGCCGTCCACGTCACCGGACCAGTGTGGATGGTCCGGGACTCTGTACGGCTCCGTGGCGACGGCCAGGCCAACCCCCCACTCCTCCAGGCACTGGACCATCAGGTCCTGCGCCCGGCAGCAGTGGTTGAGGTTGGCCTGGACTTCCAACTGGGGGGACCGGCTGGACGTGGCCATTAGTTGGCTTCAGCCGGTCTCCCCTTTTCAGCCACCGACGAGGGTGGCGGGGGGCATGGGACCCCCTCCCCGCTTGGGACTGCCTCCACCTCCATCTCCACTGTTTCAGTGGAGGTGGTGGGGGCGGCTACTGCCTCCCCGGCAGTCCCCTTCGTCGCGCTTTGGGGGGGCGCCACACCGCCCCCCTTTGCGCCCTTCTGTTTGGGAGGCGGGGAGCACGCTTTGCTCCCCGCCTTGTGCCCCGCCGGTCTCCCGACGGCCGCGCACACCACGCAGTGCGGTGGGGCTTTGCAGTCCACCGCCCGGTGGGATGCATCCCCGCAGCGGTAGCAATGACCGCTGCGGTCGACCGCCGCTGTGCATCGCTGCCGTACATGGCCTAAGGCCAGGCAGCGAAAGCACTGCAGCGGTCGTGGAGCAAGGACCACCACCTGGGCGGTGGACCACCCGACGCGAACCTTGCCGGCCTTCTCCACCGCCAGCGCGGCCACGGCCGGGCACTGCACCCAGATCGTGCCGAGTCCGTTCGGCGGAGCCTTCAGCTCCCCCACCCTGACGGACTCGGCGGCGCAGCCCCCGGCCTTCGCTACCGCCTCCGTTACCTCCTGGGGGGTGACTGATACCTCCAGGCCCGTGAGACGGAATTCCGCCTTCTTTACGGGCCTGGAGATCCTCACCCCCATGTCCCCGAGGACGGCCGTCATCCGCGCCGCCAGGGCGTCGGCCTTGGGGCCCCCATCGGCCCCGGGGACCTCTATTACGAGGCCCCCGGTGACTGCACGCTTCCAATTTAGGGCCCCAATGCCCAGGGCGTCGAGGTCGACGCCCTGGCGAGCCCTCCTGATGGCCTCCTCATAGGAGGCCTTGCTCCCCTCCGGGACGGTGATTGTTACCGCCGCTGATCGGGGGGGAGCCTTGACCTTGGCCGCTGCCTTCCCGCCCTTCGAGGCGGGGGCAACGGCCTTCCCCTTCTTGGTGGCGCCCGCCGGCGCCTTGGCCGCGGCGGCCGCAGCATTGGCCACGGCGGCGACAGCCTTAGCCGCAGCCTTGGCCCTCCTCCCCACGACCTCTGCCCAGATCTCCTCCTTCGGGAGACCCGGCTTCGGTGCCGGGGGCGGCGCCGGACGGGCGATCGGAGGCTGGGGGATCTCCCCAGCCTTCTTGCCCTTCTTCTTCTTTTTTTTCTTCTGCCCCGAAGGGGCAGGGGCCGGCGTCGGCGGCGCAGGCGCCGGCGGCGCAGGCGGAGGCGTAGGGGCAGGCGGGGCCAGCGGTCCGCGAGGCGACGGGCGAGGGGGCCCACGTGCCCCCGCAGCCGGGACAACGGCCGCGACCGCCCGCCGGAGCTCCATCCGCATTTCCTGGCGGATGGAGCTAAGCCCGGCCTCCATGAGCGCCCGCATCTGGACCACCAGGTCCGACGCGGGCGCCGCGGTATCCCCGTCGCCAGCGGGCGCCGGCGCCAGCAGGGGGGGAATCCTCTATCCTATCCTATCACCTATCCTATCCTATCCTCTATCCTATCCTATCCTCTATCCTATTCTATTCCCTATCCTATCCTCTTCCCCATCCTATCCTCTATCCTATCCAATCTTCTATCCTATCCTCTATCCTATCCTCTATCCTATCCTATCCTCTATCCTATAATATCTTCTATTCTATCCTATTCTCTATCCTATCCTATCCTCTATCCTATACTATCCTCTATCGTATCCTATCCTCTATCCTATCCTATCCTCTATCCTATCCTATCCTCTATCCTATCCTATCCTCTATCCTATCCTATCCTCTATCCTATCCTATCCTCTATTCTATCCTATCCTCTATCCTATCCTATCCTCTATCCTATCCTCTATCCTATCCTATCCACTATCCTATCCAATCCTCTATCCTATCCTATCCCCTATCCTATCCTATCCTCTATCCTATCCTATCCTCTATCCTATAATATCATCTATCCTATACTATTCTCTATCCGATCCTATCCTCTATCCTATCGTATCCTCTATCCTATACTATCCTCTATCGTATCCTATCCTCTATCCGATTCTATCCTCTATCCTATCCTATCCTCTATCCTATCCTATCCTCTATCCTATCCAATCCTCTATCCTATCCTATCCCCTATCCTATCCTATCCTCTATCCTATCCTATCCTCTATCCTATTCTATTCCCTATCCTATCCTCTTCCCCATCCTATCCTCTATCCTATCCAATCTTCTATCCTATCCTCTATCCTATCCTCTATCCTATCCTATCCTCTATACTATAATATCTTCTATTCTATCCTATTCTCTATCCTATCCTATCCTCTATCCTATACTATCCTCTATCCTATCCTATCCTCTATCCTATCCTATCCTCTATTCTATCCTATCCTCTATCCTATCCTATCCTCTATCCTATCCTCTATCCTATCCTATCCTCTATCCTATCCTATCCTCTATAATATCGTTTCCTCTATCCTATCCTATCCTCTATCCTATAATATTCTCTATCCTATCCTGAATCCTCTCCTATCCTCTATCCTATCCTATCCTGTATCCTATCCTATCCTCTATCCTAACCTATCCTCTATCCTATAATATTCTCTATCCAATCCTGAATCCTCTCCTCTCCTCTATTCTATCCTATCCTCTATCCTATCCTATCCTCTATCCTATCCTCTATTCTAACCTATCCTCTATCCTATCCTATCCTCTATCCTATCCTATCCTCTATCCTATCCTATCCTCTACCCTATACTATCCTCTATAGTATCTTATCCTCTATCCTATCCTATCCTCTATTCTATCCAATCCCCTATCCTATCATCTATCCGAACCTATCCTCTATCCTATCCTATCCTCTATCCTATCCTATCCTCCATTCTATCCAATCCCCTATCCTATCATCGATCCGAGCCTATCCTCTATCCTATCCTATCCTCTATCCTATAATATCCTCTATCCTATCCAATCCTCTATCCTATCCTCTACCCTATCCTATCCTCTATCCTATAATATCATTTATCCTATACTATTCTCTATCCTATCCTATCCTCTATCCAATACCATCCTCTATCGTATCCTATCCTCTATCCTATAATATCATTTATCCTATACTATTCTCTATCCTATCCTATCCTCTATCCAATACCATCCTCTATCGTATCCTATCCTCTATCCGATCCTATCCTCTATCCTATCCTATCCTCTATCCTATCCTATCCTCTATCCTATCCTATCCTCTATCCTATCCTCTATTCTAACCTATCCTCTATCCTATCCTATCCTCTATCCTATCCTATCCTCTATTCTATCCTATCCTGAATCCTATCCTATCCTCTATCCTATCCTATCCTCTATCCTATCCTATCCTCTATCCTATCCTATCCTCTATCCTATCCTATCCTCTATCCTATCCTATCCTGTATCCTATCCAATCCTCTATCCTATCCTATCACCTATCCTATCCTATCCTCTATCCTATCCTATCCTCTATCCTATTCTATTCCCTATCCTATCCTCTTCCCCATCCTATCCTCTATCCTATCCAATCTTCTATCCTATCCTCTATCCTATCCTCTATCCTATCCTATCCTCTATCCTATAATATCTTCTATTCTATCCTATTCTCTATCCTATCCTATCCTCTATCCAATACTATCCTCTATCCTATCCTATCCTCTATCCTATCCTATCCTCTATCCTATCCTATCCTCTATCCAATACTATCCTCTATCCTATCCTATCCTCTATCCTATCCTATCCTCTATCCTATCCTATCCTCTATCCTATCCTATCCTCTATCCTATCCTATCCTCTATCCTATCCTATCCTCTATCCTATAATATTCTCTATCCTATCCTGAATCCTCTCCTATCCTCTATCCTAACCTATCCTCTATCCTATAATATTCTCTATCCAATCCTGAATCCTCTCCTATCCTCTATCCTATCCTATCCTCTATCCTATCCTATCCTCTATCCTATCCTCTATTCTAACCTATCCTCTATCCTATCCTATCCTCTATCCTATCCTATCCTGTATCCTATCCTATCCTATATCCTATAATATCCTCTATCCTATCCAATCCTCTATCCTATCCTCTATCGTATCCTATCCTCTATCCGATTCTATCCTCTATCCTATCCTATCCTCCATCCTATCCTATTCTCTATCCTATCCTCTACCCTATCCTATCCTGTATCCTATAATATCATTTATCCTATACTATTCTCTATCCTATCCTATCCTCTATCCTATACTATCCTCTATCGTATCCTATCCTCTATCCGATCCTATCCTCTATCCTATCCTATCCTCTATCCTATCCTATTCTGTATCGTATACTCTATCCTATCCTATCCTCTATCTTTTAATATCATCTATCCTATACTATTCTCTATCCTATCCTATCCCCTATCCTATAATATCATCTATCCTATACTATTCTCTATCCGATCCTATCCTCTATCCTATCCTATCCACTATCCTATCCAATCCTCTATCCTATGCTATCCCCTATCCTATCCTATCCTCTATCCTATCCTATCCTCTATCCTATAATATCATCTATCCTATACTGTTCTCTATCCGATCCTATCCTCTATCCTATCGTATCCTCTATCCTATACTATCCTCTATCGTATCCTATCCTCTATCCTATCCTATCCTCTATCCTATCCTATTCTGTATCCTATACTCTACCCTATCCTATCCTCTATCCTATCCTATCCTCTATCCTATAATATCATCTATCCTATTCTATTCCCTATCCTATCCTCTTCCCCATCCTATCCTCTATCCTATCCAATCTTCTATCCTATCCTCTATCCTATCCTCTATCCTATCCTATCCTCTATCCTATAATATCTTCTATTCTATCCTATTCTCTATCCTATCCTATCCTCTATCCTATACTATCCTCTATCGTATCCTATCCTCTATCCTATCCTATCCTCTATTCTATCCAATCCCCTATCCTATCATCTACCCGAACCTATCCTCTATCCTATCCTATCATCTATCCTATAATATCATCTATCCTATCCAATCCTCTATCCTATCCTATCCCCTATCCTATCCTATCCTCTATCCTATCCTATCCTCTATCCTATCCTATCCTCTATCCTATCCTCTATACTATCCTCTATCCTATCCTCTATCCTATCCAATCCTCTATCCTATCCTATCGTCTATCCTATCCTCTATCCTATCCTATCCTCTATCCTATCCTATCCTCTATCCTATCCTATCCTCTATCCTATCCTTTCCTCTATCCTATCCTATCCTCTATCCTATCCTATCCTCTATCCTCTATCCTATCCTATCCTCTATCCCATTCTATACTCAATCCTATCCTATTCTGTATTATATCCTATCCTCTTTCCTATCATATATCATATCATATCCTCTATCCTATCCTATCCTCCACCCCATAATATCCTCTATCCTATCCTATTCTCTATCCTATCCTATACTCTATCCTATCCTATCCTCTATCCTATCCTATCCTCTATCCTATCCTATCCGCTATACTATCCTATCCGCTATCCTATCCTATCCTCTATCCTATCCTATCCTCTATCCTATCCTATCCTCTATCCTATCCTATCCTCTATCCTATCCTATCCTCTATCCTATCCTATCCTCTATCCTATCCTATCCTCTATCCTCTATCCTATCCTATCCTCTATCCTATCCTATCCTCTATTCTATCCAATCCCCTATCCTATCATCTACCCGAACCTATCCTCTATCCTATCCTATCATCTATCCTATAATATCATCTATCCTATCCAATCCTCTATCCTATCCTATCCCCTATCCTATCCTATCCTCTATCCTATCCTATCCTCTATCCTATCCTTTCCTCTATCCTATCCTCTATACTATCCTCTATCCTATCCTCTATCCTATCCAATCCTCTATCCTATCCTATCGTCTATCCTATCCTCTATCCTATCCTATCTTCTATCCTATCCTATCCTCTATCCTATCCTATCCTCTATCCTATCCTTTCCTCTATCCTATCCTATCCTCTATCCTATCCTATCCTCTATCCTCTATCCTATCCTATCATCTATCCTATAATATCATCTATCCTATCCAATCCTCTATCCTATCCTATCCCCTATCCTATCCTATCCTCTATCCTATCCTATCCTCTATCCTATCCTTTCCTCTATCCTATCCTCTATACTATCCTCTATCCTATCCTCTATCCTATCCAATCCTCTATCCTATCCTATCGTCTATCCTATCCTCTATCCTATCCTATCTTCTATCCTATCCTATCCTCTATCCTATCCTATCCTCTATCCTATCCTTTCCTCTATCCTATCCTATCCTCTATCCTATCCTATCCTCTATCCTCTATCCTATCCTATCCTCTATCCCATTCTATACTCAATCCTATCCTATTCTGTATTATATCCTATCCTCTTTCCTATCCTCTATCATATCATATCCTCTATCCTATCCTATCCTCCACCCCATAATATCCTCTATCCTATCCTATTCTCTATCCTATCCTATACTCTATCCTATGCTATAATGTGTCCTATACAAATTCTACCCTACCCTCTATCCTATCCTATCCTCTATCCTATCCTATCCTCTATCCTATCCTATCCTCTATCCTATCCTATCCTCTATCCTATCCTATCCTCTATCCTCTATCCTCTATCCTATCCTATCCTCTATCCTATAATATCATTTACCCTATACTATTCTCTATCCTATCGTATCCTCTATCCTATACTATTCTCTATCGTATCCTATCCTCTATCCGATCCTATCCTCTATCCTATCCTATCCTCTATCCTATCCTATCCTATCCTCTATCCTATCCTATCCTCTATCCTATACTATCCTCTATCGTATCCTATCCTCTATCCTATCCTATCCTCTATTCTATAATATCATCTATCCTATACTATTCTCTATCCTATCCTATCCTCTAACCTATACTATCCTCTATAGTATCTTATCCTCTATCCTATCCTATCCTCTATTCTATCCAATCCCCTATCCTATCATCTATCCGAACCTATCCTGTATCCTATCCTATCCTCTATCCTATCCTATCCTCTATTCTATCCAATCCCCTATCCTATCATCGATCCGAGCCTATCCTCTATCCTATCCTATCCTCTATCCTATAATATCATCTATCCTATCCTATCCACTATCCTATCCTATCCTGTATCCTATCCTATCCTCTATCCTATAATATCCTCTATCCTATCCAATCCGCTATCCTATCCTCTACCCTATCCTATCCTCTATCCTATAATATCATTTATCCTATACTATTCTCTACCCTATCGTATCCTCTATCCTATGCTATCCTCTATCGTATCCTATCCTCTATCCGATCCTATCCTCTATCCTATCCTATCCTCTATCCTATCCTATTCTGTATCCTATACTCTACCCTATCCTATCATCTATCCTATCCTATCCTCTATCCTATAATATCATCTATCCTATTCTATTCCCTATCCTATCCTCTTCCCTATCCTATCCTCTATCCTATCCAATCTTCTATCCTATCCTCTATCCTTTCCTATCCTGTATCCTATCCTATCCTATATCCTATAATATCCTCTATCCTATCCTATCCTCTATCCGATTCTATCCTCTATCCTATCCTATCCTCCATCCTATCCTATTCTCTATCTTATCCTCTACCCTATCCTATCCTGTATCCTATAATATCATTTATCCTATACTATTCTCTATCCTATCCTATCCTCTATCCTATACTATCCTCTATCGTATCCTATCCTCTATCCGATCCTATCCTCTATCCTATCCTTTCCTCTATCCTATCCTATTCTGTATCGTATACTCCATCCTATCCTATGCTCTATCTTTTAATATCATCTATCCTATTCTATTCCCTGTCCTATCCTCTTCGCCATCCTATCCTCTATCCTATCCAATCTTCTATCCTATCCTCTATCCTATCCTCTATCCTATCCTATCCTCTATCCTATAATATCTTCTATTCTATCCTATTCTCTATCCTATCCTACCCTCTATCCTATCCTATCCTCTATCCTATCCTATCCTCTATCCTATCCTATCCTCTATCCTATCCTATCCTCTATCCTATCCTATCCTCTATCCTATCCTATCCGCTATCCTATCCTATCCGCTATCCTATCCTATCCTCTATCCTATCCTATCCTCTATCCTATCCTATTCTGTATCCTATACTCTACCCTATCCTATCCTCTATCCTATCCTATCCTCTATCCTATAATATCATCAATCCTATTCTATTCCCTGTCCTATCCTCTTCCCCATCCTATCCTCTATCCTATCCAATCTTCTATCCTATCCTCTATCCTATCCTCTATCCTATCCTATCCTCTATAATATCGTTTCCTCTATCCTATCCTATCCTCTATCCTATACTATCCTCTATCCTCTATCCTCTATCCTATCCTATCCTCTATCCTATAATATCATTTACCCTATACTATTCTCTATCCTATCGTATCCTCTATCCTATACTATTCTCTATCGTATCCTATCCTCTATCCGATCCTATCCTCTATCCTATCCTATCCTCTATCCTATCCTATCCTATCCTCTATCCTATCCTATCCTCTATCCTATACTATCCTCTATCGTATCCTATCCTCTATCCTATCCTATCCTCTATTCTATAATATCATCTATCCTATACTATTCTCTATCCTATCCTATCCTCTAACCTATACTATCCTCTATAGTATCTTATCCTCTATCCTATCCTATCCTCTATTCTATCCAATCCCCTATCCTATCATCTATCCGAACCTATCCTCTATCCTATCCTATCCTCTATCCTATCCTATCCTCTATTCTATCCAATCCCCTATCCTATCATCGATCCGAGCCTATCCTCTATCCTATCCTATCCTCTATCCTATAATATCATCTATCCTATCCTATCCACTATCCTATCCTATCCTGTATCCTATCCTATCCTCTATCCTATAATATCCTCTATCCTATCCAATCCGCTATCCTATCCTCTACCCTATCCTATCCTCTATCCTATAATATCATTTATCCTACACTATTCTCTACCCTATCGTATCCTCTATCCTATGCTATCCTCTATCGTATCCTATCCTCTATCCGATCCTATCCTCTATCCTATCCTATCCTCTATCCTATCCTATTCTGTATCCTATACTCTACCCTATCCTATCATCTATCCTATCCTATCCTCTATCCTATAATATCATCTATCCTATTCTATTCCCTATCCTATCCTCTTCCCTATCCTATCCTCTATCCTATCCAATCTTCTATCCTATCCTCTATCCTTTCCTATCCTGTATCCTATCCTATCCTATATCCTATAATATCCTCTATCCTATCCTATCCTCTATCCGATTCTATCCTCTATCCTATCCTATCCTCCATCCTATCCTATTCTCTATCTTATCCTCTACCCTATCCTATCCTGTATCCTATAATATCATTTATCCTATACTATTCTCTATCCTATCCTATCCTCTATCCTACACTATCCTCTATCGTATCCTATCCTCTATCCGATCCTATCCTCTATCCTATCCTTTCCTCTATCCTATCCTATTCTGTATCGTATACTCCATCCTATCCTATGCTCTATCTTTTAATATCATCTATCCTATTCTATTCCCTGTCCTATCCTCTTCGCCATCCTATCCTCTATCCTATCCAATCTTCTATCCTATCCTCTATCCTATCCTCTATCCTATCCTATCCTCTATCCTATAATATCTTCTATTCTATCCTATTCTCTATCCTATCCTACCCTCTATCCTATCCTATCCTCTATCCTATCCTATCCTCTATCCTATCCTATCCTCTATCCTATCCTATCCTCTATCCTATCCTATCCTCTATCCTATCCTATCCGCTATCCTATCCTATCCGCTATCCTATCCTATCCTCTATCCTATCCTATCCTCTATCCTATCCTATTCTGTATCCTATACTCTACCCTATCCTATCCTCTATCCTATCCTATCCTCTATCCTATAATATCATCAATCCTATTCTATTCCCTGTCCTATCCTCTTCCCCATCCTATCCTCTATCCTATCCAATCTTCTATCCTATCCTCTATCCTATCCTCTATCCTATCCTCTATCCTATCCTATCCTCTATAATATCGTTTCCTCTATCCTATCCTATCCTCTATCCTATACTATCCTCTATCCTCTATCCTCTATCCTATCCTATCCTCTATCCTATAATATCATTTACCCTATACTATTCTCTATCCTATCGTATCCTCTATCCTATACTATTCTCTATCGTATCCTATCCTCTATCCGATCCTATCCTCTATCCTATCCCATCCTCTATCCTATCCTATCCTATCCTCTATCCTATCCTATCCTCTATCCTATACTATCCTCTATCGTATCCTATCCTCTATCCTATCCTATCCTCTATTCTATAATATCATCTATCCTATACTATTCTCTATCCTATCCTATCCTCTAACCTATACTATCCTCTATAGTATCTTATCCTCTATCCTATCCTATCCTCTATTCTATCCAATCCCCTATCCTATCATCTATCCGAACCTATCCTCTATCCTATCCTATCCTCTATCCTATCCTATCCTCTATTCTATCCAATCCCCTATCCTATCATCGATCCGAGCCTATCCTCTATCCTATCCTATCCTCTATCCTATAATATCATCTATCCTATCCTATCCACTATCCTATCCTATCCTGTATCCTATCCTATCCTCTATCCTATAATATCCTCTATCCTATCCAATCCGCTATCCTATCCTCTACCCTATCCTATCCTCTATCCTATAATATCATTTATCCTATACTATTCTCTACCCTATCGTATCCTCTATCCTATGCTATCCTCTATCGTATCCTATCCTCTATCCGATCCTATCCTCTATCCTATCCTATCCTCTATCCTATCCTATTCTGTATCCTATACTCTACCCTATCCTATCATCTATCCTATCCTATCCTCTATCCTATAATATCATCTATCCTATTCTATTCCCTATCCTATCCTCTTCCCTATCCTATCCTCTATCCTATCCAATCTTCTATCCTATCCTCTATCCTATCCTCTATCCTTTCCTATCCTGTATCCTATCCTATCCTATATCCTATAATATCCTCTATCCTATCCTATCCTCTATCCGATTCTATCCTCTATCCTATCCTATCCTCCATCCTATCCTATTCTCTATCTTATCCTCTACCCTATCCTATCCTGTATCCTATAATATCATTTATCCTATACTATTCTCTATCCTATCCTATCCTCTATCCTATACTATCCTCTATCGTATCCTATCCTCTATCCGATCCTATCCTCTATCCTATCCTTTCCTCTATCCTATCCTATTCTGTATCGTATACTCCATCCTATCCTATGCTCTATCTTTTAATATCATCTATCCTATTCTATTCCCTGTCCTATCCTCTTCGCCATCCTATCCTCTATCCTATCCAATCTTCTATCCTATCCTCTATCCTATCCTCTATCCTATCCTATCCTCTATCCTATAATATCTTCTATTCTATCCTATTCTCTATCCTATCCTACCCTCTATCCTATCCTATCCTCTATCCTATCCTATCCTCTATCCTATCCTATCCTCTATCCTATCCTATCCTCTATCCTATCCTATCCTCTATCCTATCCTATCCGCTATCCTATCCTATCCGCTATCCTATCCTATCCTCTATCCTATCCTATCCACTATCCTATCCTATTCTGTATCCTATACTCTACCCTATCCTATCCTCTATCCTATCCTATCCTCTATCCTATAATATCATCTATCCTATTCTATTCCCTGTCCTATCCTCTTCCCCATCCTATCCTCTATCCTATCCAATCTTCTATCCTATCCTCTATCCTATCCTCTATCCTATCCTCTATCCTATCCTATCCTCTATCCTATCCTATCCTCTATCCTATCCTATGCTCTATAATATCGTTTCCTCTATCCTATCCTATCCTCTATCCTATACTATCCTCTATCGTATCCTATCCTCTATCCGATCCTATCCTCTATACTATCCTATCCTCTATCCTATCCTATCCTCTATCCTATCCTATCCTCTCTCCTATCCTCTATTCTAACCTATCCTCTATCCTATCCTATCCTCTATCCTATCCTATCCTCTATCCTATCCTATGCTCTATAATATCGTTTCCTCTACCCTATCCTATCCTCTATCCTATCCTCTCCTCTATTCTATCCAATCCCCTATCCTATCATCTATCCGTTCCTATCCTCTACCCTATCCTATCCTCTATCCTATCCTATCCTCTTTCCTATCTTCTATCATATCGTATCCTCTATCCTATCCTATCCTCTATTCTATCCTATCCTGTATCCCATCCAAATTCTACCCTACCCTCTATCCTATCCTATCCTCTATCCTATCCTCTATCCTATCCTATCCTCTATAATATCGTTTCCTCTATCCTATCCTATCCTCTATCCTATACTATCCTCTATCCTCTATCCTCTATCCTATCCTATCCTCTATCCTATAATATCATTTACCCTATACTATTCGCTATCCTATCGTATCCTCTATCCTATACTATTCTCTATCGTATCCTATCCTCTATCCGATCATATCCTCTATCCTATCCTATCCTCTATCCTATCCTATCCTATCCTCTATCCTATCCTATCCTCTATCCTATACTATCCTCTATCGTATCCTATCCTCTATCCTATCCTATCCTCTATTCTATAATATCATCTATCCTATACTATTCTCTATCCTATCCTATCCTCTAACCTATACTATCCTCTATAGTATCTTATCCTCTATCCTATCCTATCCTCTATTCTATCCAATCCCCTATCCTATCATCTATCCGAACCTATCCTCTATCCTATCCTATCCTCTATCCTATCCTATCCTCTATTCTATCCAATCCCCTATCCTATCATCGATCCGAGCCTATCCTCTATCCTATCCTATCCTCTATCCTATAATATCATCTATCCTATCCTATCCACTATCCTATCCTATCCTGTATCCTATCCTATCCTCTATCCTATAATATCCTCTATCCTATCCAATCCGCTATCCTATCCTCTACCCTATCCTATCCTCTATCCTATAATATCATTTATCCTATACTATTCTCTACCCTATCGTATCCTCTATCCTATGCTATCCTCTATCGTATCCTATCCTCTATCCGATCCTATCCTCTATCCTATCCTATCCTCTATCCTATCCTATTCTGTATCCTATACTCTACCCTATCCTATCATCTATCCTATCCTATCCTCTATCCTATAATATCATCTATCCTATTCTATTCCCTATCCTATCCTCTTCCCTATCCTATCCTCTATCCTATCCAATCTTCTATCCTATCCTCTATCCTATCCTCTATCCTTTCCTATCCTGTATCCTATCCTATCCTATATCCTATAATATCCTCTATCCTATCCTATCCTCTATCCGATTCTATCCTCTATCCTATCCTATCCTCCATCCTATCCTATTCTCTATCTTATCCTCTACCCTATCCTATCCTGTATCCTATAATATCATTTATCCTATACTATTCTCTATCCTATCCTATCCTCTATCCTATACTATCCTCTATCGTATCCTATCCTCTATCCGATCCTATCCTCTATCCTATCCTTTCCTCTATCCTATCCTATTCTGTATCGTATACTCCATCCTATCCTATGCTCTACCTTTTAATATCATCTATCCTATTCTATTCCCTGTCCTATCCTCTTCGCCATCCTATCCTCTATCCTATCCAATCTTCTATCCTATCCTCTATCCTATCCTCTATCCTATCCTATCCTCTATCCTATAATATCTTCTATTCTATCCTATTCTCTATCCTATCCTACCCTCTATCCTATCCTATCCTCTATCCTATCCTATCCTCTATCCTATCCTATCCTCTATCCTATCCTATCCTCTATCCTATCCTATCCTCTATCCTATCCTATCCGCTATCCTATCCTATCCGCTATCCTATCCTATCCTCTATCCTATCCTATCCTCTATCCTATCCTATTCTGTATCCTATACTCTACCCTATCCTATCCTCTATCCTATCCTATCCTCTATCCTATAATATCATCTATCCTATTCTATTCCCTGTCCTATCCTCTTCCCCATCCTATCCTCTATCCTATCCAATCTTCTATCCTATCCTCTATCCTATCCTCTATCCTATCCTCTATCCTATCCTATGCTCTATAATATCGTTTCCTCTATCCTATCCTATCCTCTATCCTATACTATCCTCTATCGTATCCTATCCTCTATCCGATCCTATCCTCTATACTATCCTATCCTCTATCCTATCCTATCCTCTATCCTATCCTATCCTCTCTCCTATCCTCTATTCTAACCTATCCTCTATCCTATCCTATCCTCTATCCTATCCTATCCTCTATCCTATCCTATGCTCTATAATATCGTTTCCTCTACCCTATCCTATCCTCTATCCTATCCTCTCCTCTATTCTATCCAATCCCCTATCCTATCATCTATCCGTTCCTATCCTCTACCCTATCCTATCCTCTATCCTATCCTATCCTCTTTCCTATCTTCTATCATATCGTATCCTCTATCCTATCCTATCCTCTATTCTATCCTATCCTGTATCCCATCCAAATTCTACCCTACCCTCTATCCTATCCTATCCTCTATCCTATACTATCCTCTATCCTATCCTATCCTCTATCCTATCCTCTCCTCTATCCTATCCTATCCTCTATCCTATCCTATCCTATCCTCTATCCTATCCTATCCTCTATCCCAGCCTATACTCAATCCTATCCTATACGGTATTATATCCTATCCTCTTTCCTATCCTCTATCATATCGTATCCTCTATCCTATCCTATCCTCTACCCTATCCTATCCTCTATCCTATCCTATCCTCTATCCTATCCTATCCTCTATCCTATCCTATCCTCTATCCTATCCTATCCTCTATCCTATCCCATCCTCTATCCTATCCTATCCTCTATCCTATCCTATCCTCTATCCTATCCTATCCTCTATCCTATCCTATCCTCTATCCTATCCTATCCTCTATCCTATCCTATCCTCTATCCTATCCTATCCTCTATCCTATCCTATCCTCTATCCTATCCTATCCTCTATCCTATCCTATCCTCTTTCCTATCTTCTATCATATCGTATCCTCTATCCTATCCTATCCTCTATTCTATCCTATCCTGTATCCCATCCAAATTCTACCCTACCCTCTATCCTATCCTATCCTCTATCCTATACTATCCTCTATCCTATTCTATCCTCTATCCTATCCTCTCCTCTATCCTATCCTATCCTCTATCCTATCCTATCCTATCCTCTATCCTATCCTATCCTCTATCCCAGCCTATACTCAATCCTATCCTATACGGTATTATATCCTATCCTCTTTCCTATCCTCTATCATATCGTATCCTCTATCCTATCCTATCCTCTACCCTATCCTATCCTCTATCCTATCCTATCCTCTATCCTATCCTATCCTCTATCCTATCCTATCCTCTATCCTATCCTATCCTCTATCCTATCCCATCCTCTATCCTATCCTATCCTCTATCCTATACTATCCTCTATCGTATCCTATCCTCTATCCGATCCTATCCTCTATCCTATCCTTTCCTCTATCCTATCCTATTCTGTATCGTATACTCCATCCTATCCTATGCTCTATCTTTTAATATCATCTATCCTATTCTATTCCCTGTCCTATCCTCTTCGCCATCCTATCCTCTATCCTATCCAATCTTCTATCCTATCCTCTATCCTATCCTCTATCCTATCCTATCCTCTATCCTATAATATCTTCTATTCTATCCTATTCTCTATCCTATCCTACCCTCTATCCTATCCTATCCTCTATCCTATCCTATCCTCTATCCTATCCTATCCTCTATCCTATCCTATCCTCTATCCTATCCTATCCTCTATCCTATCCTATCCGCTATCCTATCCTATCCGCTATCCTATCCTATCCTCTATCCTATCCTATCCTCTATCCTATCCTATTCTGTATCCTATACTCTACCCTATCCTATCCTCTATCCTATCCTATCCTCTATCCTATAATATCATCTATCCTATTCTATTCCCTGTCCTATCCTCTTCCCCATCCTATCCTCTATCCTATCCAATCTTCTATCCTATCCTCTATCCTATCCTCTATCCTATCCTCTATCCTATCCTATGCTCTATAATATCGTTTCCTCCATCCTATCCTATCCTCTATCCTATACTATCCTCTATCGTATCCTATCCTCTATCCGATCCTATCCTCTATACTATCCTATCCTCTATCCTATCCTATCCTCTATCCTATCCTATCCTCTCTCCTATCCTCTATTCTAACCTATCCTCTATCCTATCCTATCCTCTATCCTATCCTATCCTCTATCCTATCCTATGCTCTATAATATCGTTTCCTCTACCCTATCCTATCCTCTATCCTATCCTCTCCTCTATTCTATCCAATCCCCTATCCTATCATCTATCCGTTCCTATCCTCTACCCTATCCTATCCTCTATCCTATCCTATCCTCTTTCCTATCTTCTATCATATCGTATCCTCTATCCTATCCTATCCTCTATTCTATCCTATCCTGTATCCCATCCAAATTCTACCCTACCCTCTATCCTATCCTATCCTCTATCCTATACTATCCTCTATCCTATCCTATCCTCTATCCTATCCTCTCCTCTATCCTATCCTATCCTCTATCCTATCCTATCCTATCCTCTATCCTATCCTATCCTCTATCCCAGCCTATACTCAATCCTATCCTATACGGTATTATATCCTATCCTCTTTCCTATCCTCTATCATATCGTATCCTCTATCCTATCCTATCCTCTACCCTATCCTATCCTCTATCCTATCCTATCCTCTATCCTATCCTATCCTCTATCCTATCCTATCCTCTATCCTATCCTATCCTCTATCCTATCCCATCCTCTATCCTATCCTATCCTCTATCCTATCCTATCCTCTATCCTATCCTATCCTCTATCCTATCCTATCCTCTATCCTATCCTATCCTCTATCCTATCCTATCCTCTATCCTATCCTATCCTCTATCCTATCCTATCCTCTATCCTATCCTATCCTCTTTCCTATCTTCTATCATATCGTATCCTCTATCCTATCCTATCCTCTATTCTATCCTATCCTGTATCCCATCCAAATTCTACCCTACCCTCTATCCTATCCTATCCTCTATCCTATCCTATCCTCTATCCTATCCTATCCTCTATCCTATCCTCTATCCTATCCTATCCTCTATCCTATCCTATCCTCTATCCTATCCTATCCTCTATCCTATCCTATCCTCTATCCTATCCTATCCGCTATCCTATCCTATCCGCTATCCTATCCTATCCTCTATCCTATCCTATCCTCTATCCTATCCTATTCTGTATCCTATACTCTACCCTATCCTATCCTCTATCCTATCCTATCCTCTATCCTATAATATCATCTATCCTATTCTATTCCCTGTCCTATCCTCTTCCCCATCCTATCCTCTATCCTATCCAATCTTCTATCCTATCCTCTATCCTATCCTCTATCCTATCCTCTATCCTATCCTATCCTCTATCCTATCCTATGCTCTATAATATCGTTTCCTCTATCCTATCCTATCCTCTATCCTATACTATCCTCTATCGTATCCTATCCTCTATCCGATCCTATCCTCTATACTATCCTATCCTCTATCCTATCCTATCCTCTATCCTATCCTATCCTCTCTCCTATCCTCTATTCTAACCTATCCTCTATCCTATCCTATCCTCTATCCTATCCTATCCTCTATCCTATCCTATGCTCTATAATATCGTTTCCTCTACCCTATCCTATCCTCTATCCTATCCTCTCCTCTATTCTATCCAATCCCCTATCCTATCATCTATCCGTTCCTATCCTCTACCCTATCCTATCCTCTATCCTATCCTATCCTCTTTCCTATCTTCTATCATATCGTATCCTCTATCCTATCCTATCCTCTATTCTATCCTATCCTGTATCCCATCCAAATTCTACCCTACCCTCTATCCTATCCTATCCTCTATCCTATCCTCTATCCTATCCTATCCTCTATAATATCGTTTTCTCTATCCTATCCTATCCTCTATCCTATACTATCCTCTATCCTCTATCCTCTATCCTATCCTATCCTCTATCCTATAATATCATTTACCCTATACTATTCTCTATCCTATCGTATCCTCTATCCTATACTATTCTCTATCGTATCCTATCCTCTATCCGATCATATCCTCTATCCTATCCTATCCTCTATCCTATCCTATCCTATCCTCTATCCTATCCTATCCTCTATCCTATACTATCCTCTATCGTATCCTATCCTCTATCCGATCCTATCCTCTATTCTATAATATCATCTATCCTATACTATTCTCTATCCTATCCTATCCTCTAACCTATACTATCCTCTATAGTATCTTATCCTCTATCCTATCCTATCCTCTATTCTATCCAATCCCCTATCCTATCATCTATCCGAACCTATCCTCTATCCTATCCTATCCTCTATCCTATCCTATCCTCTATTCTATCCAATCCCCTATCCTATCATCGATCCGAGCCTATCCTCTATCCTATCCTATCCTCTATCCTATAATATCATCTATCCTATCCTATCCACTATCCTATCCTATCCTGTATCCTATCCTATCCTCTATCCTATAATATCCTCTATCCTATCCAATCCGCTATCCTATCCTCTACCCTATCCTATCCTCTATCCTATAATATCATTTATCCTATACTATTCTCTACCCTATCGTATCCTCTATCCTATGCTATCCTCTATCGTATCCTACCCTCTATCCGATCCTATCCTCTATCCTATCCTATCCTCTATCCTATCCTATTCTGTATCCTATACTCTACCCTATCCTATCATCTATCCTATCCTATCCTCTATCCTATAATATCATCTATCCTATTCTATTCCCTATCCTATCCTCTTCCCTATCCTATCCTCTATCCTATCCAATCTTCTATCCTATCCTCTATCCTATCCTCTATCCTTTCCTATTCTGTATCCTATCCTATCCTATATCCTATAATATCCTCTATCCTATCCTATCCTCTATCCGATTCTATCCTCTATCCTATCCTATCCTCCATCCTATCCTATTCTCTATCTTATCCTCTACCCTATCCTACCCTGTATCCTATAATATCATTTACCCTATACTATTCTCTATCCTATCCTATCCTCTATCCTATACTATCCTCTATCGTATCCTATCCTCTATCCGATCCTATCCTCTATCCTATCCTTTCCTCTATCCTATCCTATTCTGTATCGTATACTCCATCCTATCCTATGCTCTATCTTTTAATATCATCTATCCTATTCTATTCCCTGTCCTATCCTCTTCCCCATCCTATCCTCTATCCTATCCAATCTTCTATCCTATCCTCTATCCTATCCTCTATCCTATCCTCTATCCTATCCTATCCTCTATAATATCGTTTCCTCTATCCTATCCTATCCTCTATCCTATACTATCCTCTATCCTCTATCCTCTATCCTATCCTATCCTCTATCCTATAATATCATTTACCCTATACTATTCTCTATCCTATCGTATCCTCTATCCTATACTATTCTCTATCGTATCCTATCCTCTATCCGATCCTATCCTCTATCCTATCCTTTCCTCTATCCTATCCTATTCTGTATCGTATACTCCATCCTATCCTATGCTCTATCTTTTAATATCATCTATCCTATTCTATTCCCTGTCCTATCCTCTTCGCTATCCTATCCTCTATCCTATCCAATCTTCTATCCTATCCTCTATCCTATCCTCTATCCTATCCTATCCTCTATCCTATAATATCTTCTATTCTATCCTATTCTCTATCCTATCCTACCCTCTATCCTATCCTATCCTCTATCCTATCCTATCCTCTATCCTATCCTATCCTCTATCCTATCCTATCCTCTATCCTATCCTATCCTCTATCCTATCCTATCCGCTATCCTATCCTATCCGCTATCCTATCCTATCCTCTATCCTATCCTATCCTCTATCCTATCCTATTCTGTATCCTATACTCTACCCTATCCTATCCTCTATCCTATCCTATCCTCTATCCTATAATATCATCTATCCTATTCTATTCCCTGTCCTATCCTCTTCCCCATCCTATCCTCTATCCAACCAATCTTCTATCCTATCCTCTATCCTATCCTCTATCCTATCCTCTATCCTATCCTATCCTCTATCCTATCCTATGCTCTATAATATCGTTTCCTCTATCCTATCCTATCCTCTATCCTATACTATCCTCTATCGTATCCTATCCTCTATCCGATCCTATCCTCTATACTATCCTATCCTCTATCCTATCCTATCCTCTCTCCTATCCTCTATTCTAACCTATCCTCTATCCTATCCTATCCTCTATCCTATCCTATCCTCTATCCTATCCTATGCTCTATAATATCGTTTCCTCTACCCTATCCTATCCTCTATCCTATCCTCTCCTCTATTCTATCCAATCCCCTATCCTATCATCTATCCGTTCCTATCCTCTACCCTATCCTATCCTCTATCCTATCCTATCCTCTTTCCTATCTTCTATCATATCGTATCCTCTATCCTATCCTATCCTCTATTCTATCCTATCCTGTATCCCATCCAAATTCTACCCTACCCTCTATCCTATCCTATCCTCTATCCTATACTATCCTCTATCCTATCCTATCCTCTATCCTATCCTCTCCTCTATCCTATCCTATCCTCTATCCTATCCTATCCTATCCTCTATCCTATCCTATCCTCTATCCCAGCCTATACTCAATCCTATCCTATACGGTATTATATCCTATCCTCTTTCCTATCCTCTATCATATCGTATCCTCTATCCTATCCTATCCTCTACCCTATCCTATCCTCTATCCTATCCTATCCTCTATCCTCTCCTATCCTCTATCCTATCCTATCCTCTATCCTATCCTATCCTCTATCCTATCCCATCCTCTATCCTATCCTATCCTCTATCCTATCCTATCCTCTATCCTATCCTATCCTCTATCCTATCCTATCCTCTATCCTATCCTATCCTCTATCCTATCCTAACCTCTATCCTATCCTATCCTCTATCCTATCCTATCCTCTATCCTATCCTATCCTCTATCCTATCCTATCCTCTTTCCTATCTTCTATCATATCGTATCCTCTATCCTATCCTATCCTCTATTCTATCCTATCCTGTATCCCATCCAAATTCTACCCTACCCTCTATCCTATCCTATCCTCTATCCTATACTATCCTCTATCCTATTCTATCCTATATCCTATCCTCTCCTCTATCCTATCCTATCCTCTATCCTATCCTATCCTATCCTCTATCCTATCCTATCCTCTATCCCAGCCTATACTCAATCCTATCCTATACGGTATTATATCCTATCCTCTTTCCTATCCTCTATCATATCGTATCCTCTATCCTATCCTATCCTCTACCCTATCCTATCCTCTATCCTATCCTATCCTCTATCCTATCCTATCCTCTATCCTATCCTATCCTCTATCCTATCCTATCCTCTATCCTATCCCATCCTCTATCCTATCCTATCCTCTATCCTATCCTATCCTCTATCCTATCCTATCCTCTATCCTATCCTATCCTCTATCCTATCCTATCCTCTATCCTATCCTATCCTCTATAATATCGTTTCCTCTATCCTATCCTATCCTCTATCCTATAATATTCTCTATCCTATCCTGAATCTCCTCCTATCCTCTATCCTATCCTATCCTCTATAATATCGTTTCCTCTATCCTATCCTATCCTCTATCCTATAATATTCTCTATCCTATCCTGAATCTCCTCCTATCCTCTATCCTATCCTATCCTCTATCCTATCCTATCCTCTATCCTATCCTATCCTCTATCCTATCCTATCCTCTATAATATCGTTTCCTCTATCCTATCCTCTCCTCTATCCTATAATATTCTCTATCCTATCCTGAATCTCCTCCTATCCTCTATCCTATCCTATCCTCTATCCTATCCTATCCTCTATCATATCCTATCCTCTATCCTATCCTATCCTCTATCCTATCCTATCCTCTATCCTATCCTATCCTCTATCCTATCCTATCCTCTATCCTATACCATCCTCTATCGTATACTATCCTCTATCCGATCCTATCCTCTATCCTATCCTATCCTCTATCCTACCCTATTCTGTATCGTATACTCTATCCTATCCTATCCTCTATCTTTTAATATCATCTAGCCTATACTATTCTCTATCCTATCCTATCCTCTATCCTATAATATCATCTATCCTATACTATTCTCTATCCGATCCTATCCTCTATCCTATCGTATCCTCTATCCTATACTATCCTCTATCGTATCCTATCCTCTATCCGATTCTATCCTCTATCCTATCCAATCCTCTATCCTATCCTATCCTCTATCCTATCCAATCCTCTATCCTATCCTATCCCCTATCCTATCCTATCCTCTATCCTATCCTATCCTCTATCCTATTCTATTCCCTATCCTATCCTCTTCCCCATCCTATCCTCTATCCTATCCAATCTTCTATCCTATCCTCTATCCTATCCTCTATCCTATCCTCTATCCTATCCTATCCTCTCTCCTATCCTCTATTCTAACCTATCCTCTATCCTATCCTATCCTCTATCCTATCCTATCCTCTATCCTATCCTATGCTCTATAATATCGTTTCCTCTACCCTATCCTATCCTCTATCCTATCCTCTCCTCTATTCTATCCAATCCCCTATCCTATCATCTATCCGTTCCTATCCTCTACCCTATCCTATCCTCTATCCTATCCTATCCTCTTTCCTATCTTCTATCATATCGTATCCTCTATCCTATCCTATCCTCTATTCTATCCTATCCTGTATCCCATCCAAATTCTACCCTACCCTCTATCCTATCCTATCCTCTATCCTATACTATCCTCTATCCTATCCTATCCTCTATCCTATCCTATCCTCTATCCCAGCCTATACTCAATCCTATCCTATACGGTATTATATCCTATCCTCTTTCCTATCCTCTATCATATCGTATCCTCTATCCTATCCTATCCTCTACCCTATCCTATCCTCTATCCTATCCTATCCTCTATCCTATCCTATCCTCTATCCTATCCTATCCTCTATCCTATCCTATCCTCTATCCTATCCCATCCTCTATCCTATCCTATCCTCTATCCTATCCTATCCTCTATCCTATCCTATCCTCTATCCTATCCTATCCTCTATCCTATCCTATCCTCTATCCTATCCTATCCTCTATCCTATCCTATCCTCTATCCTATCCTATCCTCTATCCTATCCTATCCTCTATCCTATCCTATCCTCTTTCCTATCTTCTATCATATCGTATCCTCTATCCTATCCTATCCTCTATTCTATCCTATCCTGTATCCCATCCAAATTCTACCCTACCCTCTATCCTATCCTATCCTCTATCCTATACTATCCTCTATCCTATTCTATCCTCTATCCTATCCTCTCCTCTATCCTATCCTATCCTCTATCCTATCCTATCCTATCCTCTATCCTATCCTATCCTCTATCCCAGCCTATACTCAATCCTATCCTATACGGTATTATATCCTATCCTCTTTCCTATCCTCTATCATATCGTATCCTCTATCCTATCCTATCCTCTACCCTATCCTATCCTCTATCCTATCCTATCCTCTATCCTATCCTATCCTCTATCCTATCCTATCCTCTATCCTATCCTATCCTCTATCCTATCCCATCCTCTATCCTATCCTATCCTCTATCCTATCCTATCCTCTATCCTATCCTATCCTCTATCCTATCCTATCCTCTATCCTATCCTATACTCTATCCTATCCTATCCTCTATCCTATCCTATCCTCTATCCTATCCTATCCTCTATAATATCGTTTCCTCTATCCTATCCTATCCTCTATCCTATAATATTCTCTATCCTATCCTGAATCTCCTCCTATCCTCTATCCTATCCTATCCTCTATCCTATCCTATCCTCTATCCTATCCTATCCTCTATCCTATCCTATCCTCTATCCTATCCTATCCTCTATAATATCGTTTCCTCTATCCTATCCTATCCTCTATCCTATAATATCCCAAATCCTATCCTATTCTCTATCCTATCGTATACTCTATCCTATGCTATCCTGTATACTATCCAAATTATACCCTACCCTCTATCCTATCCTATCCTCTATCCTATCCTATACTCCATTATATCCTATCCTATCTTATCCTCTATCCTTTCCTATACTTTATCTTATCCTATCCTCTATCCTATCCTATCCTCTATCCTATCCTATCCTCTATCCTATCCTATCCTCTATAATATCGTTTCCTCTATCCTATCCTATCCTCTATCCTATAATATTCTCTATCCTATCCTGAATCCTCTCCTATCCTCTATCCTATCCTATCCTCTATCCTATCCTATCCTCTATCCTATCCTATCCTCTATCCTGTCCAATCCTCTATCCTCTATCCTATCCTATCCTATACTATCCTCTATCCTATCGAATCCCCTATCCTCTTTCCTATCCTCTATCATATCGTATCCTCTATCCTATCCTATCCTCTATCCTATAATATCCTCTATCCTATCCTATTCTCTATCCTATCCTATACTCTATCCTATGCTATCCTGTATCCTATCCAAATTATACCCTACCCTCTATCCTATCCTATCCTCTATCCTATCCTATACTCTATTATATCCTATCCTATATTATCCTCTATCCTATCCTATCCTCTATCCTATCCTATCCTCTATCCTATCCTATCCTCTATCCTATCCTCTATCCAATCCTATCCTCTATCCTATCCTATCCTCTATCCTATCCTATCCTCTATCCTATCCTATCCTCTATCCTATCCTATCCTCTATCCTATCCTATCCTCTATCCTATCCTATCCTCTATCCTATCCTATCCTCTATCCTATCCTATCCTCTATCCTATCCTATCCTCTATCCTATCCTATCCTATCCTCTATCCTATCCTATCCTCTATCCTATCCTATCCTCTATCCTATCCTATCCTCTGTCCTCTATCCTATCCTATCCTATCCTATCCTCTATCCTATCGAATCCCCTATCCTCTTTCCTATCCTCTATCATATCGTATCCTCTATCCTATCCTATTCTCTATCCTATCCTATACTCTATCCTATGCTATCCTGTATCCTATCCACATTATACAGTACCCTCTATCCTATCCTATCCTCTATCCTATCCTATACTCTATTATATCCTATCCTATCTTATCCTCTATCCTTTCCTATCCTTTATCTTATCCTATCCTCTATCCTATCCTATCCGCTATCCTATAATATACTCTATCCTATCCAATCCTCTATCCTATCCTCTATCGTATCCTATCCTCTATCCGATTCTATCCTCTATCCTATCCTATCCTCCATCCTATCCTATTCTCTATCCTATTCTCTACCCTATCCTATCCTGTATCCTATAATATCATTTATCCTAAACTATTCTCTATCCTATCCTATCCTCTATCCTATACTATCCTCTATCGTATCCTATCCTCTATCCGATCCTATCCTCTATCCTATCCTATCCTCTATCCTATCCTATACTCTATTATATCCTATCCTATCTTATCCTCTATCCTTTCCTATCCTTTACCTTATCCTATCCTCTATCCTATCCTATCCTCTATCCTATCCTATCCTCTATCCTATCCTATCCTCTATCCTATCCTATCCTCTATCCTATCATCTATCGTATCCTATCCTCTATTCGATACTATCCTCTATCCTATCCTATCCTCCATCCTATCCTATTCTCTATCCTATCCTCTACCCTATCCCATCCTGTATCCTATAATATCATTTATCCTAAACTATTCTCTATCCTATCCTATCCTCTATCCTATACTATCCTCTATCGTATCCTATCCTCTATCCGATCCTATCCTCTATCCTATCCTATCCTCTATCCTATCCTATACTCTATTATATCCTATCCTATCTTATCCTCTATCCTTTCCTATCCTTTATCTTATCCTATCCTCTATCCTATCCTATCCTCTATCCTATAATATCCTCTATCCTATCCAATCCTCTATCCTATCCTCTATCGTATCCTATCCTCTATCCGATTCTATCCTCTATCCTATCCTATCCTCCATCCTATCCTATTCTCTATCCTATCCTCTACCCTATCCTATCCTGTATCCTATAATATTCTCTATCCTATCCTGAATCCTCTTCTATCCTCTATCCTACCCTATCCTGTATCCTATCCTATCCTCTATCCTATAATATCCTCTATCCTATCCTCTATCGTATCCTATCCTCTATCCTATAATATCCTCTATCCTATCCTCTATCGTATCCTATCCTCTATCCTATCCTATCCTCTATCCTATCCTATCCTCTATCCTATCCTATTCTCTATCCTATCCTATCCTCTATCCTATCCTATCCTCTATCCTATCCTATCCTCTATCCTATCCTATCCTCTATCCTATCCTATCCTCTATCCTATCCTATCCTCTATCCTATCCTATCCTCTATCCTATAATATTCTCTATCCTATCCTGAATCCTCTTCTATTCACTATCCTACCCTATCCTGTATCCTATCCTATCCTCTATCCTATAATATCCTCTATCCTATCCAATCCTCTATCCTATCCTCTATCGTATCCTATCCTCTATCCGATTCTATCCTCTATCCTATCCTATCCTCCATCCTATCCTATTCTCTATCCTATCCTCTACCCTATCCTATCCTGTATCCTATAATATCATTTATCCTATACTATTCTCTATCCTATCCTATCCTCTATCCTATACTATCCTCTATCGTATCCTATCCTCTATCCGATCATATCCTCTATCCTATCCTATCCTCTATCCTATCCTATCCTCTATCATATCCTATCCTCTATAATATCTTTTCCTCTATCCTATCCTATCCTCTATCCTATAATATTCTCTATCCTATCCTATGCTCTATCCTATCCTCTATATTATCCTATCCTCTATCCTATCCTATCCTCAATCCTATCCTATCCTCTATCCTATAATATCCTCTATCCTATCCTATCCTCTATCCTATCCTATCCTCTATCCTATCCTATCCTCTATCCTATCCTATCCTCTATCCTATCCTATCCTCTATCGTATCCTATCCTCTATCCTATCCTATCCTCTATAATATCCTATCCTCTATCCTATCCTATCCTCTATCCTATCCTATCCTCTATCGTATCCTATCCTCTATCCTATCCTATCCTCTATAATATCCTATCCTCTATCCTATCCTATCCTCTATCCTATCCTATCCTCTATCCTATACTATCCTCTATCCTATCCTATCCTCTATCCTATCCTATCCTCTATCCTATCCTATCCTCTATCCTATCCTCTATCCTATCCTATCCTCTATCCTATCCTATTCTCTATCCTATTCTATCCTCTATCCTATCCTATCCTCTATCCTATCCTATACTCTATCCTATCCTATCCTCTATCCTCTATCCTCTATCCTATCCTATCCTATCCTATCCTCTATCCTATCGAATCCCCTATCCTCTTTCCTATCCTCTATCATATCGTATCCTCTATCCTATCCTATCCTCTATCCTATAATATCCTCTATCCTATCCTATTCTCTATCCTATCCTATACTCTATCCTATGCTATCCTGTATCCTATCCAAATTATACAGTACCCTCTATCCTATCCTATCCTCTATCCTATCCTATACTCTATTATATCCTATCCTATCTTATCCTCTATCCTTTCCTATCCTTTATCTTATCCTATCCTCTATCCTATCCTATCCGCTATCCTATAATATCCTCTATCCTATCCTCTATCGTATCCTATCCTCTATCCGATTCTATCCTCTATCCTATCCTATCCTCCATCCTATCCTATCCTCTATCCTATCCTATCCTCTATCCTATCCTATCCTCTATCATATCCTATCCTCTACCCTATCCTATCCTGTATCCTATAATATCATTTATCCTATATTATTCTCTATCCTATCCTGTCCTCTATCCTATACTATCCTCTATCGTATCCTATCCTCTATCCGATCCTATCCTCTATCCTATCCTATCCTCTATCCTATCCTCTATCCTATCCTATCCTCTATCCTATCCTATCCTCTATCCTATCCTGTCCTCTATCCTATCCTATCCTCTATCCTATCCTATCCTCTATCATATCCTATCCTCTATCCTATCCTATCCTCTATCCTATCCTCTATCCTATCCTATCCTCTATCCTATCCTATCCTCTATCCTATCCTATCCTCTATCCTATCCTATCCTCTATCCTATCCTATCCTCTATCCTATCCTATCCTCTATCCTATCCTATCCTCTATCCTATCCTATCCTCTATCCTATCCTATCCTCTATCCTATCCTATCCTCTATCCTATCCTATCCTCTATCCTATCCTGTCCTCTATCCTATCCTATCTTCTATCCTCTATCCTATCCTATCCTATCCTATCCTCTATCCTATCGAATCCCCTATCCTCTTTCCTATCCTCTATCATATCGTATCCTCTATCCTATCCTATCCTCTATCCTATCCTATTCTCTATCCTATACTATACTCTATCCTATGCTATCCTGTATCCTATCCAAATTATACCCTCCCCTCTATCCTATCCTATCCTCTATCCTATCCTATCCTCTATCCTATCCTATACTCTATTATATCCTGTCCTATCTTATCCTCTATCCTTTCCTATCCTTTATCTTATCCTATCCTCTATCCTATCCTACCCGCTATCCTATCCTATCCTCTATCCTATCCTAAACTCTATCCTATCCTATCCTCTATCCTATCCTCTATTCTAACCTATCCTCTATCCTATCCTATCCTCTATCCTATCCTATCCTCTATCCTATCCTATCCTCTATCCTATCCTATCCTCTATCCTATCATATCCTCTATCCTATCCTATCCTCTATCCTATCCTATCCTCTATCCTATCCTATCCTCTATCCTATCCTATCCTCTATCCTATCCTATCCTCTATCCTATCCTATCCTCTATCCTATCCTATCCTCTATCCTATCCTATCCTGTATCCTATCCTATCCTCTATCCTATCCTATCCTCTATCCTATCCTATCCTCTATCCTATCCTATCCTCTATCCTATCCTATCCTCTATCCTATCCTATCCTCTATCCTAGCCTATCCTCTATCCTATCCTATCCTCTATCCTATCCTATCCTCTATCCTATCCTATCCTGAATCCTCTCCTATCCTCTATCCTATCCTATCCTGTATCCTATCCTATCCTCTATCCTATAATATCCTCTATCCTATCCAATCCTCTATCCTATCCTCTATCGTATCCTATCCTCTATCCGATTCTATCCTCTATCCTATCCTATCCTCTATCCTCTATCCTATCCTATCCTATCCTATCCTCTAGCCTATCGAATCCCCTATCCTCTTTCCTATCCTCTATCATATCGTATCCTGTATCCTATCCTATCCTCTATCCTATAATATCCTCTATCCTATCCTATTCTCTATCCTATCCTATACTCTATCCTATGCTATCCTGTATCCTATCCAAATTATACAGTACCCTCTATCCTATCCTATCCTCTATCCTATCCTATACTCTATTATATCCTATCCTATCTTATCCTCTATCCTTTCCTATCCTTTATCTTATCCTATCCTCTATCCTATCCTATCCGCTATCCTATAATATCCTCTATCCTATCCAATCCTCTATCCTATCATCTATCGTATCCTATCCTCTATCCGATTCTATCCTCTATCCTATCCTATCCTCCATCCTATCCTATTCTCTATCCTATCCTCTACCCTATCCTATCCTGTATCCTATAATATCATTTATCCTAAACTATTCTCTATCATATCCTATCCTCTATCCTATACTATCCTCTATCGTATCCTATCCTCTATCCGATCCTATCCTCTATCCTATCCTATCCTCTATACTATCCTATACTCTATTATATCCTATCCTATCTTATCCTCTATCCTTTCCTATCCTTTATCTTATCCTATCCTCCATCCTATCCTATCCTCTATCCTATCCTCTATCCAATCCTATCCTCTATCCTATCCTATCCTCTATCCTATCCTATCCTCTATCCTATCCTATCCTCTATCCTATCCTATCCTCTATCCTATCCTATCCTCTATCCTATCCTATCCTCTATCCTATCCTATCCTCTATCCTATCCTATCCTCTATCCTATCCTATCCTATCCTCTATCCTATCCTATCCTCTATCCTATCCTATCCTCTATCCTATCCTATCCTCTATCCTCTATCCTATCCTATCCTATCCTATCCTCTATCCTATCGAATCCCCTATCCTCTTTCCTATCCTCTATCATATCGTATCCTCTATCCTATCCTATTCTCTATCCTATCCTATACTCTATCCTATGCTATCCTGTATCCTATCCACATTATACAGTACCCTCTATCCTATCCTATCCTCTATCCTATCCTATACTCTATTATATCCTATCCTATCTTATCCTCTATCCTTTCCTATCCTTTATCTTATCCTATCCTCTATCCTATCCTATCCGCTATCCTATAATATACTCTATCCTATCCAATCCTCTATCCTATCCTCTATCGTATCCTATCCTCTATCCGATTCTATCCTCTATCCTATCCTATCCTCCATCCTATCCTATTCTCTATCCTATTCTCTACCCTATCCTATCCTGTATCCTATAATATCATTTATCCTAAACTATTCTCTATCCTATCCTATCCTCTATCCTATACTATCCTCTATCGTATCCTATCCTCTATCCGATCCTATCCTCTATCCTATCCTATCCTCTATCCTATCCTATACTCTATTATATCCTATCCTATCTTATCCTCTATCCTTTCCTATCCTTTACCTTATCCTATCCTCTATCCTATCCTATCCTCTATCCTATCCTATCCTCTATCCTATCCTATCCTCTATCCTATCCTATCCTCTATCCTATCCTATCCTCTATCCTATCATCTATCGTATCCTATCCTCTATCCGATTCTATCCTCTATCCTATCCTATCCTCCATCCTATCCTATTCTCTATCCTATTCTCTACCCTATCCTATCCTGTATCCTATAATATCATTTATCCTAAACTATTCTCTATCCTATCCTATCCTCTATCCTATACTATCCTCTATCGTATCCTATCCTCTATCCGATCCTATCCTCTATCCTATCCTATCCTCTATCCTATCCTATACTCTATTATATCCTATCCTATCTTATCCTCTATCCTTTCCTATCCTTTACCTTATCCTATCCTCTATCCTATCCTATCCTCTATCCTATCCTATCCTCTATCCTATCCTATCCTCTATCCTATCCTATCCTCTATCCTATCCTATCCTCTATCCTATCATCTATCGTATCCTATCCTCTATCCGATTCTATCCTCTATCCTATCCTATCCTCCATCCTATCCTATTCTCTATCCTATTCTCTACCCTATCCTATCCTGTATCCTATAATATCATTTATCCTAAACTATTCTCTATCCTATCCTATCCTCTATCCTATACTATCCTCTATCGTATCCTATCCTCTATCCGATCCTATCCTCTATCCTATCCTATCCTCTATCCTATCCTATACTCTATTATATCCTATCCTATCTTATCCTCTATCCTTTCCTATCCTTTATCTTATCCTATCCTCTATCCTATCCTATCCTCTATCCTATAATATCCTCTATCCTATCCAATCCTCTATCCTATCCTCTATCGTATCCTATCCTCTATCCGATTCTATCCTCTATCCTATCCTATCCTCCATCCTATCCTATTCTCTATCCTATCCTCTACCCTATCCTATCCTGTATCCTATAATATCATTTATCCTATACTATTCTCTATCCTATCCTATCCTCTATCCTATACTATCCTCTATCGTATCCTATCCTCTATCCTATCCTATCCTCTATCCTATCCTATCCTCTATCCTATCCTATCCTCTATCCTATCCTATCCTCTATCCTATCCTATCCTCTATCCTATCCTATCCTCTATCCTATCCTATCCTCTATCCTATCCTATCCTCTATCCTATCCTATCCTCTATCCTATCCTATCCTCTATCCTATCCTATCCTCTATCCTATCCTATCCTCTATCCTATCCTATCCTCTATCCTATCCTATCCTCTATCCTATCCTATCCTCTATCCTATCCTATCCTCTATCCTATCCTATCCTCTATCCTATCCTATCCTCTATCCTATCCTATCCTCTATCCTATCCTATCCTCTATCCTATCCTATCCTCTATCCTATAATATTCTCTATCCTATCCTGAATCCTCTTCTATCCTCTATCCTACCCTATCCTGTATCCTATCCTATCCTCTATCCTATAATATCCTCTATCCTATCCTCTATCGTATCCTATCCTCTATCCTATAATATCCTCTATCCTATCCTCTATCGTATCCTATCCTCTATCCTATCCTATCCTCTATCCTATCCTATCCTCTATCCTATCCTATTCTCTATCCTATCCTATCCTCTATCCTATCCTATCCTCTATCCTATCCTATCCTCTATCCTATCCTATCCTCTATCCTATCCTATCCTCTATCCTATAATATTCTCTATCCTATCCTGAATCCTCTTCTATCCTCTATCCTACCCTATCCTGTATCCTATCCTATCCTCTATCCTATAATATCCTCTATCCTATCCAATCCTCTATCCTATCCTCTATCGTATCCTATCCTCTATCCGATTCTATCCTCTATCCTATCCTATCCTCCATCCTATCCTATTCTCTATCCTATCCTCTACCCTATCCTATCCTGTATCCTATAATATCATTTATCCTATACTATTCTCTATCCTATCCTATCCTCTATCCTATACTATCCTCTATCGTATCCTATCCTCTATCCGATCATATCCTCTATCCTATCCTATCCTCCATCCTATCCTATCCTCTATCATATCCTATCCTCTATAATATCTTTTCCTCTATCCTATCCTATCCTCTATCCTATAATATTCTCTATCCTATCCTATGCTCTATCCTATCCTCTATCCTATCCTATCCTCTATCCTATCCTATCCTCAATCCTATCCTATCCTCTATCCTATAATATCCTCTATCCTATCCTATCCTCTATCCTATCCTATCCTCTATCCTATCCTATCCTCTATCCTATCCTATCCTCTATCCTATCCTATCCTCTATCGTATCCTATCCTCTATCCTATCCTATCCTCTATAATATCCTATCCTCTATCCTATCCTATCCTCTATCCTATCCTATCCTCTATCCTATACTATCCTCTATCCTATCCTATCCTCTATCCTATCCTATCCTCTATCCTATCCTATCCTCTATCCTATCCTCTATCCTATCCTATCCTCTATCCTATCCTATTCTCTATCCTATTCTATCCTCTATCCTATCCTATCCTCTATCCTATCCTATCCTCTATCCTATCCTATCCTCTATCCTCTATCCTCTATCCTATCCTATCCTATCCTATCCTCTATCCTATCGAATCCCCTATCCTCTTTCCTATCCTCTATCATATCGTATCCTCTATCCTATCCTATCCTCTATCCTATAATATCCTCTATCCTATCCTATTCTCTATCCTATCCTATACTCTATCCTATGCTATCCTGTATCCTATCCAAATTATACAGTACCCTCTATCCTATCCTATCCTCTATCCTATCCTATACTCTATTATATCCTATCCTATCTTATCCTCTATCCTTTCCTATCCTTTATCTTATCCTATCCTCTATCCTATCCTATCCGCTATCCTATAATATCCTCTATCCTATCCTCTATCGTATCCTATCCTCTATCCGATTCTATCCTCTATCCTATCCTATCCTCCATCCTATCCTATCCTCTATCCTATCCTATCCTCTATCCTATCCTATCCTCTATCATATCCTATCCTCTACCCTATCCTATCCTGTATCCTATAATATCATTTATCCTATATTATTCTCTATCCTATCCTGTCCTCTATCCTATACTATCCTCTATCGTATCCTATCCTCTATCCGATCCTATCCTCTATCCTATCCTATCCTCTATCCTATCCTCTATCCTATCCTATCCTCTATCCTATCCTATCCTCTATCCTATCCTGTCCTCTATCCTATCCTATCCTCTATCCTATCCTATCCTCTATCATATCCTATCCTCTATCCTATCCTATCCTCTATCCTATCCTCTATCCTATCCTATCCTCTATCCTATCCTATCCTCTATCCTATCCTATCCTCTATCCTATCCTATCCTCTATCCTATCCTATCCTCTATCCTATCCTATCCTCTATCCTATCCTATCCTCTATCCTATCCTATCCTCTATCCTATCCTATCCTCTATCCTATCCTATCCTCTATCCTATCCTATCCTCTATCCTATCCTATCCTCTATCCTATCCTATCCTCTATCCTATCCTATCCTCTATCCTATCCTATCCTCTATCCTATCCTATCCTCTATCCTATCCTATCCTCTATCCTATCCTATCCTCTATCCTATCCTATCCTCTATCCTATCCTATCCTCTATCCTATCCTATCCTCTATCCTATCCTATCCTCTATCCTATCCTATCCTCTATCCTATCCTATCCTCTATCCTATCCTATCCTCTATCCTATCCTATCCTCTATCCTATCCTATCCTCTATCCTCTATCCTATCCTATCCTCTTTCCTATCCTCTATCATATCGTATCCTCTATCCTATCCTATCCTCTATCCTATAATATCCTCTATCCTATCCTATTCTCTATCCTATCCTATACTCTATCCTATGCTATCCTGTATCCTATCCAAATTATACAGTACCCTCTATCCTATCCTATCCTCTATCCTATCCTATACTCTATTATATCCTATCCTATCTTATCCTCTATCCTTTTCTATCCTTTATCTTATCCTATCCTCTATCCTATCCTCTATCCTATCCTATCCTCTATCCTATCCTATCCTCTATCCTATCCTATCCTCTATCCTATCCTATCCTCTATCCTATCCTATCCTCTATCCTATCCTATCCTCTATCCTATCCTATCCTCTATCCTATCCTATCCTCTATCCTATCCTATCCTCTATCATATCCTATCCTCCATCCTATCCTATCCTCTATCCTATCCTCTATCCTATCCTATCCTCTATCCTATCCTATCCTCTATCCTATCCTATCCTCTATCCTATCCTATCCTCTATCCTATCCTATCCTCTATCCTATCCTATCCTCTATCCTATCCTATCCTCTATCCTATCCTATCCTCTATCCTATCCTATCCTCTATCCTATCCTATCCTCTATCCTATCCTATCCTCTATCCTATCCTATCCTCTATCCTATCCTATCCTCTATCCTATCCTATCCTCTATCCTATCCTATCCTCTATCCTATCCTATCCTCTATCCTATCCTATCCTCTATCCTATCCTATCCTCTATCCTATCCTATCCTCTATCCTATCCTATCCTCTATCCTATCCTATCCTCTATCCTATCCTATCCTCTATCCTATCCTATCCTCTATCCTATCCTATCCTCTATCCTATCCTATCCTCTATCCTATCCTATCCTCTATCCTATCCTATCCTCTATCCTATCCTATCCTCTATCCTATCCTATCCTCTATCCTATCCTATCTTCTATCCTCTATCCTATCCTATCCTATCCTATCCTCTATCCTATCGAATCCCCTATCCTCTTTCCTATCCTCTATCATATCGTATCCTCTATCCTATCCTATCCTCTATCCTATCCTATTCTCTATCCTATACTATACTCTATCCTATGCTATCCTGTATCCTATCCAAATTATACCCTCCCCTCTATCCTATCCTATCCTCTATCCTATCCTATCCTCTATCCTATCCTAAACTCTATCCTATCCTATCCTCTATCCTATCCTCTATTCTAACCTATCCTCTATCCTATCCTATCCTCTATCCTATCCTATCCTCTATCCTATCCTATCCTCTATCCTATCATATCCTCTATCCTATCCTATCCTCTATCCTATCCTATCCTCTATCCTATCCTATCCTCTATCCTATCCTATCCTCTATCCTATCCTATCCTCTATCCTATCCTATCCTCTATCCTATCCTATCCTCTATCCTATCCTATCCTGTATCCTATCCTATCCTCTATCCTATCCTATCCTCTATCCTATCCTATCCTCTATCCTATCCTATCCTCTATCCTATCCTATCCTCTATCCTATCCTATCCTCTATCCTATCCTATCCTCTATCCTATCCTATCCTCTATCCTATCCTATCCTCTATCCTATCCTATCCTCTATCCTATCCTATCCTCTATCCTATCCTATCCTCTATCCTATCCTATCCTCTATCCTATCCTATCCTCTATCCTATCCTATCCTCTATCCTATAATATTCTCTATCCTATCCTGAATCCTCTCCTATCCTCTATCCTATCCTATCCTGTATCCTATCCTATCCTCTATCCTATAATATCCTCTATCCTATCCAATCCTCTATCCTATCCTCTATCGTATCCTATCCTCTATCCGATTCTATCCTCTATCCTATCCTATCCTCTATCCTCTATCCTATCCTATCCTATCCTATCCTCTAGCCTATCGAATCCCCTATCCTCTTTCCTATCCTCTATCATATCGTATCCTGTATCCTATCCTATCCTCTATCCTATAATATCCTCTATCCTATCCTATTCTCTATCCTATCCTATACTCTATCCTATGCTATCCTGTATCCTATCCAAATTATACAGTACCCTCTATCCTATCCTATCCTCTATCCTATCCTATACTCTATTATATCCTATCCTATCTTATCCTCTATCCTTTCCTATCCTTTATCTTATCCTATCCTCTATCCTATCCTATCCGCTATCCTATAATATCCTCTATCCTATCCAATCCTCTATCCTATCATCTATCGTATCCTATCCTCTATCCGATTCTATCCTCTATCCTATCCTATCCTCCATCCTATCCTATTCTCTATCCTATCCTCTACCCTATCCTATCCTGTATCCTATAATATCATTTATCCTAAACTATTCTCTATCATATCCTATCCTCTATCCTATACTATCCTCTATCGTATCCTATCCTCTATCCGATCCTATCCTCTATCCTATCCTATCCTCTATACTATCCTATACTCTATTATATCCTATCCTATCTTATCCTCTATCCTTTCCTATCCTTTATCTTATCCTATCCTCTATCCTATCCTATCCTCTATCCTATAATATCCTCTATCCTATCCAATCCTCTATCCTATCATCTATCGTATCCTATCCTCTATCCGATTCTATCCTCTATCCTATCCTATCCTCCATCCTATCCTATTCTCTATCCTATCCTCTACCCTATCCTATCCTCTATCCTATAATATCATTTATCCTATACTATTCTCTATCCTATCCTATCCTCTATCCTATCCTATCCTCTATCCTATCCTATCCTCTATCCTATCCTCTATCCTATCCTATCCTCTATCCTATCCTATCCTCTATCCTATCCTATCCTCTATCCTATCATATCCTCTATCCTATCCTATCCTCTATCCTATCCTATCCTCTATCCTATACTATCCTCTATCCTATCCTATCCTCTATCCTATCCTATCCTCTATCCTATCCTATCCTCTATCCTATCCTATCCTCTATCCTATCCTATCCTCTATCCTATCCTCTATCCTATCCTATCCTCTATCCTATCCTATCCTCTATCCTATCCTATCCTCTATCCTATCCTATCCTCTATTCTATCCAATCCCCTATCCTATCATCTACCCGAACCTGTCCTCTATCCTATCCTATCATCTATCCTATAATATCATCTATCCTATCCTATCCACTATCCTATCCTATCCTCAATCCTATCCTATCCTGAATCGTCTCCTATCCTCTATCCTATCCTATCCTGTATCCTATCCTATCCTCTATCCTATAATATCCTCTATCCTATCCAATCCTCTATCCTATCCTCTATCGTATCCTATCCTCTATCCAATTCTATCCTCTATCCTTTCCTATCCTCCATCCTATCCTATTCTCTATCCTATCCTCTACCCTATCCTATCCTGTATCCTATAATATCATTTATCCTATACTATTCTCTATCCTATCCTATCCTCTATCCTATACTATCCTCTATCGTATCCTATCCTCTATCCGATCCTATCCTCTATCCTATCCTATCCTCTATCCTATCCTATCCTCTATCCTATCCTATCCTATCCTCTATCCTATCCTATCCTCAATCCTATCGTATCCTCTATCCTATCCTATCCTCTATCCTATCCTATCCTCTATCCTATCCTATCCTCTATCCTATCCTATCCTCTATCCTATCCTATCCTCTATCCTATCCTATCCTCTATCCTATCCTATCCTCTATCCTATCCTCTCCTCTATCCTATCCTATCCTCTATCCTTTCCTATCCTCTATCGTATCCTATCCTCTATCCTATCCTATCCTCTATCCTATCCTATCCTCTATCCTCTATCCTCTATCCTCTATCCTATCCTACCCTCTATTCTATCCTATCCTCTATCCTATCCTATCCTCTATCCTATCCTATCCTCTATCCTATCCTATCCTCTATCCTATCTTATCCTCTATCCTATCCTATCCTCTATCCTATCCTCTATCCTATCCTATCCTCTATCCTATCCTATCCTCTATCCTATCATATCCTCTATCCTATCCTATCCTCTATCCTATCCTATTCTCTATCCTATCCTATCCTCTATCCTGTCCTATCCTCTATCCTATCCTATCCTCTATCCTATCCTATCCTCTATCCTATCCTATCCTCTATCCTATCCTATCCTCTATCCTCTATCCTATCCTATCCTATCCGATGCTCTATCCTATCGAATCCCCTATCCTCTTTCCTATCCTCTATCATATCGTATCCTCTATCCTATCCTATCCTCTATCCTATAATATCCTCTATCCTATCCTATTCTCTATCCTATCCTATACTCTATCCTATGCTATCCTGTATCCTATCCAAATTATACAGTACCCTCTATCCTATCCTATCCTCTATCCGATCCTATCCTCTATCCTATCCTATCCTATCCTCTATCCTATCCTATCCTCTACCCTATCCTATCCTCCATCATATCCTATTCTCTATCCTATCCTATCCTCTATCCTATACTATCCTCTATCGTATCCTATCCTCTATCCGATCCTATCCTCTATCCTATCCTATCCTCTATCCTATCCTATACTCTATTATATCCTATCCTATCTTATCCTCTATCCTTTCCTATCCTTTATCTTATCCTATCCTCTATCCTATCCTATCCTCTATCCTATAATATCCTCTATCCTATCCAATCCTCTATCCTATCCTCTATCGTATCCTATCCTCTATCCGATTCTATCCTCTATCCTATCCTATCCTCCATCCTATCCTATTCTCTATCCTATCCTCTACCCTATCCTATCCTGTATCCTATAATATCATTTATCCTATACTATTCTCTATCCTATCCTATCCTCTATCCTATACTATCCTCTATCGTATCCTATCCTCTATCCGATCCTATCCTCTATCCTATCCTATCCTCTATCCTATCCTCTATCCTATCCTATCCTCTATCCTATCCTATCCTCTATCCTATCCTATCCTCTATCATATCCTATCCTCTATCCTATCCTATCCTCTATCCTATCCTCTATCCTATCCTATCCTCTATCCTATCCTATCCTCTATCCTGTCCTATCCTCTATCCTATCCTATCCTGTATCCTATCCTATCCTCTATCCTATCCTATCCTCTATCCTATACTATCCTCTATCCTATCCTATCCTCTATCCTATCCTATCCTCTATCCTATCCTATCCTCTATCCTATCCTATCCTCTATCCTATCCTATCCTCTATCCTATCCTATCCTCTATCCTATCCTATCCTCTATCCTATAATATTCTCTATCCTATCCTGAATCCTCTCCTATCCTCTATCCTATCCTATCCTGTATCCTATCCTATCCTCTATCCTATAATATCCTCTATCCTATCCAATCCTCTATCCTATCCTCTATCGTATCCTATCCTCTATCCGATTCTATCCTCTATCCTATCCTATCCTCTATCCTCTATCCTATCCTATCCTATCCTATCCTCTAGCCTATCGAATCCCCTATCCTCTTTCCTATCCTCTATCATATCGTATCCTGTATCCTATCCTATCCTCTATCCTATAATATCCTCTATCCTATCCTCTTCTCTATCCTATCCTATACTCTATCCTATGCTATCCTGTATCCTATCCAAATTATACAGTACCCTCTATCCTATCCTATCCTCTATCCTATCCTATACTCTATTATATCCTATCCTATCTTATCCTCTATCCTTTCCTATCCTTTATCTTATCCTATCCTCTATCCTATCCTATCCGCTATCCTATAATATCCTCTATCCTATCCAATCCTCTATCCTATCATCTATCGTATCCTATCCTCTATCCGATTCTATCCTCTATCCTATCCTATCCTCCATCCTATCCTATTCTCTATCCTATCCTCTACCCTATCCTATCCTGTATCCTATAATATCATTTATCCTAAACTATTCTCTATCATATCCTATCCTCTATCCTATACTATCCTCTATCGTATCCTATCCTCTATCCGATCCTATCCTCTATCCTATCCTATCCTCTATACTATCCTATACTCTATTATATCCTATCCTATCTTATCCTCTATCCTTTCCTATCCTTTATCTTATCCTATCCTCTATCCTATCCTATCCTCTATCCTATAATATCCTCTATCCTATCCAATCCTCTATCCTATCATCTATCGTATCCTATCCTCTATCCGATTCTATCCTCTATCCTATCCTATCCTCCATCCTATCCTATTCTCTATCCTATCCTCTACCCTATCCTATCCTGTATCCTATAATATCATTTATCCTATACTATTCTCTATCCTATCCTATCCTCTATCCTATCCTATCCTCTATCCTATCCTATCTTCTATCCTCTATCCTATCCTATCCTATCCTATCCTCTATCCTATCGAATCCCCTATCCTCTTTCCTATCCTCTATCATATCGTATCCTCTATCCTATCCTATCCTCTATCCTATCCTATCCTCTATCCTATCCTATCCTCTATCCTATCCTCTATCCTATCCTATCCTCTATCCTATCCTATCCTCTATCCTATCCTATCCTCTATCCTATCATATCCTCTATCCTATCCTATCCTCTATCCTATCCTATCCTCTATCCTATACTATCCTCTATCCTATCCTATCCTCTATCCTATCCTATCCTCTATCCTATCCTATCCTCTATCCTATCCTATCCTCTATCCTATCCTATCCTCTATCCTATCCTCTATCCTATCCTATCCTCTATCCTATCCTATCCTCTATCCTATCCTATCCTCTATTCTATCCAATCCCCTATCCTATCATCTACCCGAACCTGTCCTCTATCCTATCCTATCATCTATCCTATAATATCATCTATCCTATCCTATCCACTATCCCATCCTATCCTCAATCCTATCCTATCCTGAATCGTCTCCTATCCTCTATCCTATCCTATCCTGTATCCTATCCTATCCTCTATCCTATAATATCCTCTATCCTATCCAATCCTCTATCCTATCCTCTATCGTATCCTATCCTCTATCCAATTCTATCCTCTATCCTTTCCTATCCTCCATCCTATCCTATTCTCTATCCTATCCTCTACCCTATCCTATCCTGTATCCTATAATATCATTTATCCTATACTATTCTCTATCCTATCCTATCCTCTATCCTATACTATCCTCTATCGTATCCTATCCTCTATCCGATCCTATCCTCTATCCTATCCTATCCTCTATCCTATCCTATCCTCTATCCTATCCTATCCTATCCTCTATCCTATCCTATCCTCAATCCTATCGTATCCTCTATCCTATCCTATCCTCTATCCTATCCTATCCTCTATCCTATCCTATCCTCTATCCTATCCTATCCTCTATCCTATCCTATCCTCTATCCTATCCTATCCTCTATCCTATCCTATCCTCTATCCTATCCCTTCCTCTATCCTATCCTATTCTCTATCCTATCCTATCCTCTATTCTATCCTATCCTCTATCCTATCCTATCCTCTACCCTATCCTATCCTCCATCATATCCTATCCTCTATCCTATCCTCTCCTCTATCCTATCCTATCCTCTATCCTTTCCTATCCTCTATCCGATCCTATCCTCTATCCTATCCTATCCTCTATCCTATCCTATCCTCTATCCTATCCTATCCTATCCTCTATCCTATCCTATCCTCTACCCTATCCTATCCTCCATCATATCCTATTCTCTATCCTATCCTACCCTCTATCCTATCCTATCCTCTATCCTATCCTATCCTCTATCCTATCCTATCCTCTATCCTATCCTATCCTCTATCCTATCTTATCCTCTATCCTATCCTATCCTCTATCCTATCCTATCCTCTATCCTATCCTATCCTCTATCCTATCATATCCTCTATCCTATCCTATCCTCTATCCTATCCTATTCTCTATCCTATCCTATCCTCTATCCTATCCTATCCTCTATCCTATCCTATCCTCTATCCTATCCTATCCTCTATCCTATCCTATCCTCTATCCTATCCTATCCTCTATCCTCTATCCTATCCTATCCTATCCGATCCTCTATCCTATCGAATCCCCTATCCTCTTTCCTATCCTCTATCATATCGTATCCTCTATCCTATCCTATCCTCTATCCTATAATATCCTCTATCCTATCCTATTCTCTATCCTATCCTATACTCTATCCTATGCTATCCTGTATCCTATCCAAATTATACAGTACCCTCTATCCTATCCTATCCTCTATCCTATCCTATCCTCTATCCTGTCCTATCCTCTATCCTATCCTATCCTCTATCCTATCCTATCCTCTATCCTATCCTATCCTCTATCCTATCCTATCCTATCCTCTATCCTATCCTATCCTCTACCCTATCCTATCCTCCATCATATCCTATTCTCTATCCTATCCTATCCTCTATCCTATACTATCCTCTATCCTTTCCTATCCTTTATCTTATCCTATCCTCTATCCTATCCTATCCTCTATCCTATAATATCCTCTATCCTATCCAATCCTCTATCCTATCCTCTATCGTATCCTATCCTCTATCCGATTCTATCCTCTATCCTATCCTATCCTCCATCCTATCCTATTCTCTATCCTATCCTCTACCCTATCCTATCCTGTATCCTATAATATCATTTATCCTATACTATTCTCTATCCTATCCTATCCTCTATCCTATACTATCCTCTATCGTATCCTATCCTCTATCCGATCCTATCCTCTATCCTATCCTATCCTCTATCCTATCCTCTATCCTATCCTATCCTCTATCCTATCCTATCCTCTATCCTATCCTATCCTCTATCATATCCTATCCTCTATCCTATCCTATCCTCTATCCTATCCTCTATCCTATCCTATCCTCTATCCTATCCTATCCTCTATCCTATCCTATCCTCTATCGTATCCTATCCTCTATCCTATCCTATCCTCTATCCTATCCTATCATCTATCCTATCCTATCCTCTATCCTATCCTATCCTCTATCCTATCCTATCCTCTACTCTATCCTATCCTCTATCCTATCCTATCCTCTATCCTATCCTATCCTCTATCCTATCCTATCCTCTATCCTATCCTATCCTCTATCCTATCCTATCCTCTATCCTATCCTATCCTCTATCCTATCCTCTATCCTATCCTATCATCTATCCTATCCTATCCTCTATCCTATCCTATCCTCTATCCTATCCTATCCTCTATCCTATCCTATCCTCTATCCTATCCTATCCTCTATCCTATCCTATTATCTATCCTATCCTATCCTCTATCCTATCCTATCCTCTATCCTATCCTATCCTCTATCCTATCCTATCCTCTATCCTATCCTATCCTCTATCCTATAATATTCTCTATACTATCCTGAATCCTCTCCTATCCTCTATCCTACCCTATCCTGTATCCTATCCTATCCTCTATCCTATAATATCCTCTATCCTATCCAATCCTCTATCCTATCCTCTATCGTATCCTATCCTCTATCCGATTCTATCCTCTATCCTATCCTATCCTCCATCCTATCCTATTCTCTATCCTATCCTCTACCCTATCCTATCCTGTATCCTATAATATCATTTATCCTATACTATTCTCTATCCTATCCTATCCTCTATCCTATACTATCCTCTATCGTATCCTATCCTCTATCCGATCCTATCCTCTATCCTATCCTATCCTCTATCCTATCCTATCCTCTATCATATCCTATCCTCTATAATATCTTTTCCTCTATCCTATCCTATCCTCTATCCTATAATATTCTCTATCCTATCCTATGCTCTATCCTATCCTCTATCCTATCCTATCCTCTATCCTATCCTATCCTCAATCCTATCCTATCCTCTATCCTATCCTATCCTCTATCCTATCCTATCCTCTATCCTATCCTATCCTCTATCCTATCCTATCCTCTATCCTCTATCCTATCCTATCCTATCCTATCCTCTATCCTATCGAATCCCCTATCCTCTTTCCTATCCTCTATCATATCGTATCCTCTATCCTATCCTATCCTCTATCCTATAATATCCTCTATCCTATCCTATCCTCTATCCTATCCTATCCTCTATCCTATCTTATCCTCTATCCTATCCTATCCTCTATCCTATCCTATCCTCTATCCTATCCTATCCTCTATCCTATCCTATCCTCTATCCTATCCTATCCTCTATCCTATCCTATCCTCTATCCTATCCTTCCCTCTATCCTATCCTATCCTCTATCCTATCCTACCCTCTATCCAATCCTATCCTCTATCCTATCCTATCCTCTATCCTATCCTATCCTCTATCCTATCCTATCCTCTATAATATCGTTTCCTCTATCCTATCCTATCCTCTATCCTATAATATTCTCTATCCTATCCTGAATCCTCTCCTATCCTCTATCCTATCCTATCCTCTATCCTATCCTATCCTCTATCCTATCCTATCCTCTATCCTATCCTATCCTCTATCCTATCCTATCCTCTATCCTATCCTATGCTCTATCCTATCCTATCCTCTATCCTATCCTATCCTCTATCCTATCCTATCCTCTATCCTATCCTATCCTCTATCCTATCCTATCCTCTATCCTATCCTATCCTCTATCCTATCCTATCCTCTATCCTATCCTATCCTCTATCCTATCCTATCCTCTATCCTATCCTATCCTCTATCCTATCCTATCCTCTATAATATCGTTTCCTCTATCCTATCCTATCCTCTATCCTATAATTTTCTCTATCCTATCCTGAATCCTCTCCTATCCTCTATCCTATCCTATCCTCTATCCTATCCTATCCTCTATCCTATCCTATCCCCTATCCTATCCTATCCTCTATCCCATCCTATACTCAATCCTATCCTATACTGTATTATATCCTATCCTCTTTCCTATTCTCTAACATATCGTTTACTCTATATTATCCTATCCTCTATCCTATCCTATCCTCTATCCTACCCTATCCTCTATCCTATCCTATCCTATCCTCTATCCTATCCTATCCTCTATCCTACAATATCCTCTATCCTATCCTATCCTCTATCCTAACCTATCCTCTATCCTATCCAAAACCCTATCCTATCCTCTATCCCATCCTATACTCAATCCTATCCTATACTGTATTATATCCTATCCTCTTTCCTATCCTCTATCATATCGTATCCTCTATCCTATCCTATCCTCTAATCTATAATATCCTCTATCCTATCCTATTCTCTATCCTATCCTATCCTCTATCCTATCCTATCCTCTATCCTATCCTCTCCTCTATCCTATCCTATCCTCTATCCTATCCTACCATCTATCCTATCCTATCCTCTATCCTATCCTATACTCTATCCTATCCTATACTGTATTATATCCTATCCTCTTTCCTATCCTCTATCATATCGTATCCTCTATCCTATCCTATCCTCTAACCTATAATATCCTATATCCTATCCTATTCTCTATCCTATCCTATCCTCTATTCTATCCTATCCTTTATCCTATCCAAATTCTACCCTACCCTCTATCCTATCCTATCCTATCCTCTATCCTATCCAATCCTCTATCCTATCCTATCCTCTATCCTATCCTCTCCTCTATCCTATCCTATCCTCGATCCTATCCTATCCTCTATCCTATCCTATCCTCTATCCTATCCTATCCTCTATCCTATCCCATCCTCCATACTATCCTAACCTCTATCCTATCCTATCCTCTATCCTATCCAATCCTCTATCCTACAATATCCTCTATCCTATCCTATCCTCTATCCTACAATATCCACTATCCTCTCCTATCCTCTATCCTATCCTATCCTCTACCCTATCCTATCCTCTATCCTATCCTACCCTCTATCCTATCCTATCCTCTATCCTATCCTATACTCTATCCTATCCTATCCTCTATCGTATCATATCCTCTATCCTATCCTATCCTCTATCCTATCCTATCCTCTATCCTACAATATCCTCTATCCTCTCCTATCCTCTATCCTATCCTATCCTCTATCCTATCCTATCCTCTATCCTATCCTACCCTCTATCCTATCCTATCCCCTATCCTATCCTATCCTCTATCCTATCCTATCCTCTATCCTATCCTATCCTCTATCCTATCCTATCCTCTATCCTATCCTGTCCTCTTGCCTATCCTATCCTCTATCCTATCCTATCCTCTATCCTATCCAATCCCCTATGCTATCCTCTATCCCATCCTATACTCAATCCTATCCTATACTGTATTATATCCTATCCTCTTTCCTATTCTCTAACATATCGTATACTCTATATTATCCTATCCTCTATCCTATCCTATCCTCTATCCTACCCTATCCTCTATCCTATCCTATCCTATCCTCTATCCTATCCTATCCTCTATCCTACAATATCCTCTATCCTATCCTATCCTCTATCCTAACCTATCCTCTATCCTATCCAAAACCCTATCCTATCCTCTATCCCATCCTATACTCAATCCTATCCTATACTGTATTATATCCTATCCTCTCTCCTATCCTCTATCATATCGTATCCTCTATCCTATCCTATCCTCTAATCTATAATATCCTCTATCCTATCCTATCCTCTAATCTATAATATCCTCTATCCTATCCTATTCTCTATCCTATCCTATCCTCTATTCTATCCTATCCTGTATCCTATCCAAATTCTACCCTACCCTCTATCCTATCCTATCCTATCCTCTATCCTATCCAATCCTCTATCCTATCCTATCCTCTATCCTATCCTATCCTCTATCCTATCCTATCCTCTATCCTATCCTATCCTCTATCCTATCCTATCCTGTATCCTATCCCATCCTCCATACTATCCTAACCTCTATCCTATCCTATCCTCTATCCTATCCTATCCTCTATCCTATCCTATCCTCTATCCTATCCTATCCTCTATCCTATCCTATCCTCTATCCTATCCTATCCTCTATCCTATCCTATCCTCTATCCTATCCTATCCTCTATCCTATCCTATCCTCTATCCTATCCTATCCTCTATCCTATCCTATCCTCTATCCTATCCTATCCTCTATCCTATCCTATCCTCTATCCTATCCTATCCTCTATCCTATCCTATCCTCTATCCTATCCTATCCTCTATCCTATCCTATCCTCTATCCTATCCTATCCTCTATCCTATCCTATCCTCTATCCTATCCAATACCCTATCGTATCCTCTATCCCATCCTATACTCAATCCTATCCTATACTGTATTATATCCTATCCTCTTTCCTATCCTCTATCATATCGTATCCTTTATCCTATCCTATCCTCTATCCTATCCTATCCTCTATTCTATCCTATCCTGTATCCTATCCAAATTCTACCCTACCCTCTATCCTATCCTATCCTCTATCCTATACTATCCTATCCTCTATCCTATCCTATCCTCTATCCTATCCTATCCTCTATCCTATCCTCCCCGCTATCCTATCCTATCCTCTATCCTATCCTATCGTCTATCCTATCCTATCCTCTATCCTATCCTATCCTCTATCCGATCCTCTCCTCTATCCTATCCTATCCTCTATCCTATCGTATCCTCTACCCTATCCTATCCTCTATCCTATCCTATCCTCTATCCCAGCCTATACTCAATCCTATCCTACACTGTATTATATCCTATCCTCTTTCCTATCCTCTATCATATCGTATCCTCTATCCTATCCTATCCTCTACCCTATCTTATCCTCTATCCTATTCTATACTCTATCCTATCCTATTCTCTATCCTATCCTATCCTCTATCCTATCCTATCCTCTATCCTATCGAATACCCTATCCTATCCTCTATCCCATCCTATACTCAATCCTATCCTATACTGTATTATATCCTATCCTCTTTCCTATCCTCTATCATATCGTATCCTCTATCCTATCCTATCCTCTACCCTATCCTATTCTCTATCCTATCCTATCCTCTATCCTATCCTATCCTCTATCCTATCGAATACCCTATCCTATCCTCTATCCCATCCTATACTCAATCCTATCCTATACTGTATTATATCCTATCCTCTTTCCTATCCTCTATCGTATCATATCCTCTATCCTATCCTATCCTCTACCCTATAATATCCTCTATCCTATCCTATTCTCTATCCTATCATATACTCTATCCTATCCTATCCTCTATTCTATCCTATCCTCTATCCTATCCTATCCTCTATCCTATCCTCTCCTCTATCCTATCCTATCCTATCCTCTATCCTATCCTATCCTCTATCCTATCCTATCCTCTATCCTATCCTATCCTCTATCCTATCCTCTCCTCTATCCTATCCTATCCTCTATCCTATCCTATCCTCTATCCTATCCTATCCTCTATCCTATCCTACCCTCTATCCTATCCTATCCTCTATCCTATCCTATCCTCTATCCTATCCTTTCCTCTATCCTATCCTATCCTCTATCCTATCCTATCCTCTATCCTACAATATCCTCTATCCTATCCTATCCTCTATCCTATCCTGTCCTCTTGCCTATCCTATCCTCTATCCTATCCTATCCTCTTTCCTATCCAATCCCCTATCCTATCCTCTATCCCATCCTATACTCAATCCTATCCTATACTGTATTATATCCTATCCTCTTTCCTATTCTCTAACATATCGTTTACTCTATATTATCCTATCCTCTATCCTATCCTATCCTCTATCCTACCCTATCCTCTATCCTATCCTATCCTATCCTCTATCCTATCCTATCCTCTATCCTACAATATCCTCTATCCTATCCTATCCTCTATCCTAACCTATCCTCTATCCTATCCAAAACCCTATCCTATCCTCTATCCCATCCTATACTCAATCCTATCCTATACTGTATTATATCCTATCCTCTTTCCTATCCTCTATCATATCGTATCCTCTATCCTATCCTATCCTCTAATCTATAATATCCTCTATCCTATCCTATTCTCTATCCTATCCTCTATCCTATCCTATCCTCTATCCTATCCTCTCCTCTATCCTATCCTATCCTCTATCCTATCCTACCATCTATCCTATCCTATCCTCTATCCTATCCTATCCTCTATCCTATCCTATCCTCTATCCTATCCTATCCTCTATCCTATCCTATCCTCTATCCTATCCTATCCTCTATCCTATCCTATCCTCTATCCTATCCTATCCTCTATCCTATCCTATCCTCTATCCTATCCTATCCTCTATCCTATCCTATCCTCTATCCTATCCTATCCTCTATCCTATCCTATCCTCTATCCTATCCTATCCTCTATCCTATCCAATACCCTATCGTATCCTCTATCCCATCCTATACTCAATCCTATCCTATACTGTATTATATCCTATCCTCTTTCCTATCCTCTATCATATCGTATCCTTTATCCTATCCTATCCTCTATCCTATCCTATCCTCTATTCTATCCTATCCTGTATCCTATCCAAATTCTACCCTACCCTCTATCCTATCCTATCCTCTATCCTATACTATCCTATCCTCTATCCTATCCTATCCTCTATCCTATCCTATCCTCTATCCTATCCTCCCCGCTATCCTATCCTATCCTCTATCCTATCCTATCGTCTATCCTATCCTATCCTCTATCCTATCCTATCCTCTATCCGATCCTCTCCTCTATCCTATCCTATCCTCTATCATATCGTATCCTCTATCCTATCCTATCCTCTACCCTATCTTATCCTCTATCCTATTCTATACTCTATCCTATCCTATTCTCTATCCTATCCTATCCTCTATCCTATCCTATCCTCTATCCTATCGAATACCCTATCCTATCCTCTATCCCATCCTATACTCAATCCTATCCTATACTGTATTATATCCTATCCTCTTTCCTATCCTCTATCATATCGTATCCTCTATCCTATCCTATCCTCTACCCTATCCTATTCTCTATCCTATCCTATCCTCTATCCTATCCTATCCTCTATCCTATCGAATACCCTATCCTATCCTCTATCCCATCCTATACTCAATCCTATCCTATACTGTATTATATCCTATCCTCTTTCCTATCCTCTATCGTATCATATCCTCTATCCTATCCTATCCTCTACCCTATAATATCCTCTATCCTATCCTATTCTCTATCCTATCCTATACTCTATCCTATCCTATCCTCTATTGTATCCTATCCTGTATCCTATCGTATCCTCTATCCTATCCTATCCTCTATCCTATCCTCTCCTCTATCCTATCCTATCCTCTATCCTATCCTATCCTCTATCCTATCCTATCCTCTATCCTATCCTCTATTCTATCCTATCCTCTATCTAATCCTATGCTCTATCCTATCCTATCCTCTATCCTATCCTATCCTCTATCCTATCCTATCCTCTATCCTATCCTATCCTCTATCCTATCCTATCCTCTATCCTATCCAATGCCCTATCCTATCCTATCCTCTATACTATCCTAAAATCTATCCTATCCTATCCTGTATCCTATCCTATCCTCTATCCTATCCTATCCTCTATCCTACAATATCCTCTATCCTATCCTATCCTCTATCCTAACCTATCCTCTATCCCATCCTATACTCAATCCTATCCTATACTGTATTATATCCTATCCTCTTTCCTATCCTCTATCATATCGTATCCTCTATCCTATCCTATCCTCTAACCTATAATATCCTCTATCCTATCCTATTCTCTATCCTATCCTATCCTCTATTCTATCCTATCCTGTATCCTATCCAAATTCTACTCTACCCTCTATCCTATCCTATCCTATCCTCTATCCTATCCAATCCGCTATCCTATCCTATCCTCTATCCTATCCTCTCCTCTATCCTATCCTATCCTCTATCCTATCCTATCCTCTATCCTATCCTATCCTCTATCCTATCCTATCCTCTATCCTATCCCATCCTCCATACTATCCTAACCTCTATCCTATCCTATCCTCTATCCTATCCTATCCTCTATCCTATCCTATCCTCTATCCTACAATATCAACTATCCTCTCCTATCCTCTATCCTATCCTATCCTCTATCCTATCCTATCCTCTATCCTATCCTACCCTCTATCCTATCCTATCCTCTATCCTATCATATACTCTATCCTATCCTATCCTCTATCGTATCATATCCTCTATCCTATCCTATCCTCTATCCTATCCTATCCTCTATCCTATACTATCCTATGCTCTATCCTATCCTATCCTCTATCCTATCCTATCCTCTATCCTATCCTCCCCGCTATCCTATCCTATCCTCTATCCTATCCTATCCTCTATCCTATCCTATCCTCTATCCTATCCTATCCTCTATCCGATCCTCTCCTCTATCCTATCCTATCCTCTATCCTATCGTATCCTCTACCCTATCCTATCCTCTATCCTATCCTATCCTCTATCCCAGCCTATACTCAATCCTATCCTATACTGTATTATATCCTATCCTCTTTCCTATCCTCTATCATATCGTATCCTCTATCCTATCCTATCCTCTACCCTATCTTATTCTCTATCCTATCCTATACTCTATCCTATCCTATTCTCTATCCTATCCTATCCTCTATCCTATCCTATCCTCTATCCTATCGAATACCCTATCCTATCTTCTATCCCATCCTATACTCAATCCTATCCTATACTGTATTATATCCTATCCTCTTTCCTATCCTCTATCATATCGTATCCTCTATCCTATCCTATCCTCTACCCTATCCTATTCTCTATCCTATCCTATCCTCTATCCTATCCTATCCTCTATCCTATCGAATACCCTATCCTATCCTCTATCCCATCCTATACTCAATCCTATCCTATACTGTATTATATCCTATCCTCTTTCCTATCCTCTATCGTATCATATCCTCTATCCTATCCTATCCTCTACCCTATAATATCCTCTATCCTATCCTATTCTCTATCCTATCCTATACTCTATCCTATCCTATCCTCTATTGTATCCTATCCTCTATCCTATCCTATCCTCTATCCTATCCTATCCTCTATCCTATCCTCTCCTCTATCCTATCCTATCCTCTATCCTATCCTATCCTCTATCCTATCCTATCCTCTATCCTATCCTATCCTCTATCCTATCCTCTATTCTATCCTATCCTCTATCTAATCCTATGCTCTATCCTATCCTATCCTCTATCCTATCCTATCCTCTATCCTATCCTATCCTCTATCCTATCCAATGCCCTATCCTATCCTATCCTCTATACTATCCTAAAATCTATCCTATCCTATCCTGTATCCTATCCTATCTGTTAAAGTATACATTTAGAATGCATCTACGTACGAAAGAAAAAAAAGGCTCCTCTATCCCTTATACCTGGGTTCTCCCTTCTGCGTTTATGACCATCCTTAAATGCGGCAACTGTCCGAGGACAGTCTTCGAACAAGTTCAGTTGAACTGAAGCGCTTGAGCGAGAAGCTCCTCCTGTATTCACTCCTGAATAAACTATATATTCTGTTTTTTATTTTTCATGTACTACGGATCTTTAACTTATTTTCATAACCTACAGGATAATTAACAGGTTATGGGCCCAGCACGCTTCCACTGCGCCAACCGTAGTCAGTGATTCCGCGAGTTTAGTGAAAACCGAGTGAATTAGGTGAGAGTGTATCGCATTGCTATTGCGCGTTGCTTATTGAAAAGAACTGCTACTAAGAACAATACTGTGTCGTCGCTAAGTTGTGCATCATCATTATTGTGCTCTGTTACGAGAAAAGACGTGTATAAAATGACTGAGAAAGATACAATCAATCTAATCAAGTTAGATGGCAAGAACTATCAGATGTGGAAATTCGGAATATCTTTCCTGTTCGATGCAAAAGAATTGACAGAGTTCCTCGATGGCACGGATGTAGAGCCAAATAAAACTACAAAGCTGAGCGAGTGGAAAGTATGGAAGAAAAATAGATCGCAAGCAGCTGTGATTTTGCTTAGTTCGGTAGATCAAGCGTTGCACCCGAACCTGATAAATTGTACGAGCCCTGAAGCCCTTTGGAACAAATTGCATGCACTCTACGGAGAAGCGAGTGAAGACGCAGCAGTTACTGCATGGCAGCAGTACTATGATTTCAAGATTACCGATAGTGAGCCCATAAATGGGCAGATTGAAAAATTTGAAAGCATATGCAACAAGCTTGAGAGTGAAAATGAGAAGCCCACCGAAAAATCCAAAATCTCAAAGGTGTTAAGCAGTTTAACCCCGAGGTTTTCAGCATTTAGAATGGCATGGGAATGCACGGCTAAAAATGACCAAAAGTTTGAGAATCTCCTTGTGAGAATTATTCGTGAGGACAAGCGACTTAAAGAGTCGGAGGAGGAGATGTCTGCACTTGCCCTACAAGTAAATGCGGTGAGAATGAAAAACGTTGATGATGGAAAGACCAATAGTGCGACGGTGATGGACAGAGAAGAGAGAGCAAAGAAAATACGCGAGTTAAAGAAAAGAACGAAGTGTAATTATTGCAAACAAATTGGACATTGGGCCCGAGAGTGTTGGGAAAGAAGAGACAGAGCAGAAAAGTGCGAGAGAGACAGTGACAATAAAAGCAGCGAATGTACGACAAGTAGTGATGTGTATGTGTGCGAAGTATCAGTGCTTAATACTGACACCACTCTGGAGGAGAAAGACATCTGGATCGGAGATACGGGTGCGAGCATGCATATGACACCGTGTAGAAGTTATTTTTGCCATCTTGAGCCTTCAACTATTATTCCGCACGTGCGCACCGCTGACCATCAGTTGCTACCTACAGCAGGGATCGGTACAATAAACATCCAAGCCGACCTAAACGGTAAATTTTACGATAGGCAGCTCACAAATGTTCTTTTCGTGCCTACCCTGAAAAGGAACCTTTTTTCTGTAACGGCCGTTAACAGAAAGAAATTTTCCTTCCACTCGTACAAAGAGCACTGTCAGATAAAAGACAGAGATGGAAAATTGTCGTGCGTCGGCGTACGGCACGGTTCCTTATTCCGTATGCTATTAAGGGTGGTGATTCCTGTAGAGTGCAATTTAGCATTCGCCTCTACCTTAAAATTATGGCACGCCAGGATGGGCCATATAAATGTGAAGGCGATTAAGGATTTGGAAAACTCGGCAGCGGTGGCAGGCCTAAGAATTAACAGCAGAGAAGATTTCTTTTGTGAACCATGTGTATTGGGCAAGCAAACTAGAAAGCCCCATAAAATAGTTGAGAAGGAAAAGAATTTCCAACCAGGTGAGATGATTCACACGGATGTCTTTTTTTTTTTTTTTTTTTTTTTATCGTGAGGAAATGTTTTATACATACCCCGACTCCCTGGGGGAAGCCGGGGTTATGTGGGATTCTCTCCGGGGGGCGGAGCCCCCGGAGACTACCCACTAAAACCTCACGCCCACCTAAGCTACATGGGAGGTGCCTGGATCACGCGAGTACTCAACAGGACACCTCCCAGCTAATACATGCCACCCCGGGGGAGGGGGTTAGCCTCCCCCACTGCCTACTCTATAAGACCCCGGGCGGAGGGACCCGCCCGGTGTCCCCATCCCTGGAGCCTTCGGATTGGGCTTCCCGAGCCCCAGCTCGGTCCACCCACAGCTCCCGGAGTCCTCGTGCCCCGCTCGGGGCCAGTGTCCCGAAGGAACCAGCCCCGGCCAGAGCAAGAGGACGCCGCCACCGGAAGGAAGGGCCGTCGGAGGCGCGATCCGGCACGCCCCGACCCTTCCTTTCCCCAAAAAACCCCCCACGGTCCCCCTCCCCTATCGGGGGGAGGGGGGACCGACACCCCCCACCAACCGGGAAACTATCCCGGGGGGTGTCGGCCAATCACGGGGGGAGCTACGCTCCCCCCCGGGGGCCCGGGTCAGCTCGCACCCCGGGCCCCCAAATTCAGCGCCCCCACAGGTGGGGGCGAAACAGGGCGCGGGGATACTCCCCGCGCCAAACCCCCTCCGCCCCCCACTCCCGGGGGCAATGGTTGACGCGGGGGAGACCCCCGCGCCCTCCCATCCCTCACCGCCCCCCTCGTGGGAGGCACACGCCGGCGCGGGGGTCGTCCCCGCGCCCACACCCTCCTGGCGGAGCCCGGGTCCCGTTCCCGGGCCCGCTCGGCGGCCTCCTTCTGCTTAATAACGTCCTCGCAGAAGGAGGCCACCGCATTCCACGACCCCACGCTGTCGACCATGTGGTCGACCACGGTCGGCAGCGCGAGGTCCCACCCGCCCACTGCGGCTCGCAGGACACGGCGCGGCCCGGCCCAAGCAGAGCACTCCTCCAGAGTGTGCCGCGCCGTGTCGACATCTTCGCCGCAGTGGTGGCACTGCGCCGTCGGCTCCCGCCCCATTCTGTGCAGGTACTCTCCAAAACAGCCATGGCCGGAGAGCACCTGCGTGAGGCGGAAGGTCAACCTTCCCCGCCTCCTGCACCATATAAGAAATATGGGCAGGAGGGCCCGGACAATCGGACGTGTGGAGGGCGCCAACATCGCCCTCCACTCCGAAAAAGCTTCCGTCCGGGCCTGGCGATTCTGGCCCTCGAGCTCCTCCTCCTCCTCGCGCGTGAGTTCCACCCCCGGCGGGCGGCGGAAGGAGCGGGCGATGTGGTATAGCTTCGCCCGCTCCGCCGCCACCACAGTGAAGGGTGGAATCACGGCGAGGAGTCCCGCCGCCTCGGTGGAGATGGTGCGGTACCCCCGTATGACCCGCAAGGCCAGCCGCCGCCGCACTCTTTCAAAGAGCTTGCGGCTGGGCGTGCTGGCCTCGAGCGAGCGGTGCCATACGGGGGCCCCATACAGGGCTATAGACCGCACCACCTCCACATAGAGGCGGCGTACATTCAAATCCGGCCCCCCGACATTCGGCAGCAGCCGCGCCAATGCGGCTGCCGTCTTCTCTAGTCGGGGGGCGAGGAGCTCGAAGTGTCCATCGAATCGCCAGCGGCCGTCTATGATCAGGCCCAGGTACCTCATCCTGGGCCCGATCGCGACGGAGGTTTCAGCGACGCGAATCCACAGGTCCCGACCACGGGGTGGCCGCGGCGACCGAGACGATCCGTATAACCAGATCGCCTCGGTCTTTGCGGCGGCCACCGTCAGACCCATTCTGCGGATTCGCCCGACCACGCAGTCCAGGGCGGCCTCAGCAAGGTGCCTGGTCCTCCTCCAGTCCTCCCCCTCGGCATAAACCAGGGTGTCATCTGCATAACAGATGACACCCGTATCCGGGGGGAGGACAACCCGCAGCACCGCGTCATACGCTAGGTTCCACAGGAGTGGCCCAAGGACCGACCCCTGTGGAACCCCGCGGTGCGTCTCCCTCGTATAAACCATGCCATACCGGCCGGTGAACACCACCTCCCTGTCGCGGAGATAGTCGCCGACCACCTCCCGGAGATAAGGGGGCACCTGGAAATGGTCCAGGGCCCCCATTATCTCCGACCAGGGCAGGGTGTTGAAAGCGTTGGATATGTCCAACGAAACAGCCATCAACACCCCGCCCCGGCCTTCACACGGATGTCTGCGGCCCTATTAACGTTGAGTCTCCAAGAGGTTCAAAATATTTTTTACTCTTTAAGGACGAGTTCTCGGGCTATCGAGTAGTGTACTTCTTGCGTCAGAAATCAGAAGTATTTGCTGAATTTAAGAAATTTGAAAATTTAATATTGAGACAAACGGGAAATAAATTAAAAGTTTTACGTTCGGACAACGGTACAGAATATACATCTTTCCAATTCTCTGACTTTCTGAACGAAAAAGGCATTGTACACGAATTTTCATCTCCATATATTCACGAGCAGAACGGACGTGCCGAGCGTGAAATTCGCACAATTACTGATTGTGCAAGATCAATGATGATTGGTAAAGCCGTAGCAAAACAACTCTGGACGGAGGCTGTAAATACGGCGGTCTATTTATTAAATCGCGTGTTATGCAAACAAAATAAAAATAAGACGGCATATGAATTATGGTTTAAACAAAAGCCGGAAGTAGATCATTTAAAAATCTTCGGATCTGTTGCTTATTTAAATACTCCCAAAGAAAAAAGATCGAAATTTGAACCTAAAAGCAAGAAAATGATTTTTGTCGGATATGATAATAACTCGAAAAATTATCGTTTGTGGGACCAAGAAAGCCGAAAAATCTACGTTAGTAGCGATGTGGACTTTAACGAAGAGGTCGAAGATCAGAAAAATGAGAAAAAAAAAGGGACTTATTCTCTTTTGAACTCGACGTTAATGGAAGTGAAACAAATAGTGAAGAAGACGTGGACATCAATGAAGAAGGTACTCAAAATTTAGTGCAAAGTCAAAATGAAAACATAAACGTGAATAATGAAGAAAATAGTGGACTCAATGAACGTTTGCGAAATAGAAATGTATTAAGGCGACCGGATTGGTACGGAGTACCGTTAGCCTATAGTGTCGATGTTGCTCCAAGCTCGTACGATGAAGCCCGTTTATCTGACGATTTTAACAAATGGAAAATTGCAATGAACGAAGAAATGGCCGCATTGAAAGACAATCTGACTTGGAAATTGTGTGACCTACCTGCCGGTCGCCAAGCGATTGGATGCAAGTGGGTATACGCCCTAAAAACTAATGGTGAAGGAAAAATTGCACGGTACAAAGCACGATTAGTCGCCAAAGGTTTTGCTCAACGCGAAGGCATTGACTATTTTGAAACATTTGCGCCAGTAGTTCGATATGAATCCATACGACTTGTACTCTCGATATGCGCAAGTAAGGATCTTGAAATGTCGAAATTTGATATAAAAACGGCTTTTCTCTATGGAGAACTGAGAGAGGATATATACATGGAACAGCCACGGGGATATGAGTGTGGACAAAATTTAGTGTGCAAACTAAATCGAAGTCTGTACGGACTTAAACAATCACCTCGATGCTGGAACGAAAAATTTGTTAAATTCTTGAATAAATTTAGTTTTCAAAGTTTAGAAAGTGACAAGTGTGTTTTCATAGGAACAGTTAATGAAGATATTCTCTATTTGGTACTGTATGTTGATGATGGACTAATAGCATCAAAATCACAGAGTGCAATAGATAAAGTTTTGTGTGATTTAAAAAGTGAATTTAAAATAACTGCAGACAATAAAGTTGACCAGTATATTGGTTTTGAAATTGAACGGGATCGTAAAAATCAAACACTAAAAATAAAGCAATCTAACTATATTAAGAAAATCCTACGGAGATTTGCAATGGACGAAGCTAACGCGGTAAACGTACCTGCTGAACCTGGACTAATTCTAAGTGCTATAAATTCGAACGAAAAAGATGAGAAGGGGACGTGCGAAATAATCCCCTACCGAGAAGCCGTCGGTTCCCTTCTGTTTGTTGCAAGGGTAACACGACCAGACATCGAGTATGCCGTAAATACAACTAGCCAGTTTTTGAACAATTATCGGACAATACACTGGAATGCAGTTAAGAGAATATTAAGATACTTGGCCGGAACAATAGATTATGGGATCGTATACGGAAAAAGTGGGAGCATGCTTGATCTAATTGGATACACGGATGCAGATTATGCGGGATGCTTGGACACTCGGAGGTCGAGAAGTGGTTTTATTTATCTGTTGAACAACGCCCCTATCAGTTGGTGCAGTCAGCGTCAAGAAATAGTTTCACTATCAACTACTGAAGCTGAATACATCGCCTTAGCGCATGGCACAAAAGATGCAATTTGGCTACAAAGAATGTTATCCGAGTTAAATATACAAGTTGAAAGAGTTAAAATTCATGTCGATAATCAATCTGCAATTAAACTCGCGAGTAACCCGGAATTTCATAAAAGATCTAAACATATTGATGTACGTTATCATTTTATCCGTGAAATAGTAGAAAAAGGTTTAATTGAAATTAATTATGTAAAAACACAAGACCAACGAGCGGATATACTAACAAAACCATTGCCAAAAGAGCGTTTTTGTTATTTACGAGACTTAATTAATGTAATTCAATAAGAAATGGGACCGACAGTCCTAAATAAGTGGGAGTGTTAAACTAGATATTTAGAAGTTATCTAAGTTTCTTTTCCGCCTTTTGTTCTCTAAAGCGTGCGTGTATGAATGAGAAGCCTCTACCGCTGTAGTGGGAGTGACAATTCTAAATGAGTGGGAGTGTTAAAGTATACATTTAGAATGCATCTACGTACGAAAGAAAAAAAAGGCTCCTCTATCCCTTATACCTGGGTTCTCCCTTCTGCGTTTATGACCATCCTTAAATGCGGCAACTGTCCGAGGACAGTCTTCGAACAAGTTCAGTTGAACTGAAGCGCTTGAGCGAGAAGCTCCTCCTGTATTCACTCCTGAATAAACTATATATTCTGTTTTTTATTTTTCATGTACTACGGACCTTTAACTTATTTTCATAACCTACAGGATAATTAACACTATCCTCTATCCTATCCTATCCTCTATCCTACAATATCCTCTATCCTATCCTATCCTCTATCCTAACCTATCCTCTATCCTATCCAAAACCCTATCCTATCCTCTATCCCATCCTATACTCAATCCTATCCTATACTGTATTATATCCTATCCTCTTTCCTATTCTCTAACATATCGTATACTCTATATTATCCTATCCTCTATCCTATCCTATCCTCTATCCTACCCTATCTTCTATCCTATCCTATCCTATCCTCTATCCTATCCTATCCTCTATCCTACAATATCCTCTATCCTATCCTATCCTCTATCCTAACCTATCCTCTATCCTATCGAAAACCCTATCCTATCCTCTATCCCATCCTATACTCAATCCTATCCTATACTGTATTATATCCTATCCTCTTTCCTATCCTCTATCATATCGTATCCTCTATCCTATCCTATCCTCTAATCTATAATATCCTCTATCCTATCCTATTCTCTATCCTATCCTATCCTCTATTCTATCCTATCCTGTATCCTATCCAAATTCTACCCTACCCTCTATCCTATCCTATCCTATCCTCTATCCTATCCAATCCTCTATCCTATCCTATCCTCTATCCTATCCTCTCCTCTATCCTATCCTATCATCTATCCTATCCTATCCTCTATCCTATCCTATCCTCTATCCTATCCTATCCTCTATCCTATCCTATCCTCTATCCTATCCCATCCTCCATACTATCCTAACCGATATCCTATCCTATCCTCTATCCTATCCTATCCTCTATCCTATCCTATCCTCTATCCTATCCTATCCTCTATCCTATCCTATCCTCTATCCTACGATATCCTCTATCCTCTCCTATCCTCTATCCTATCCTATCCTCTATCCTATCCTTTCCTCTATCCTATCCTATCCTCTATCCTATCCTATCCTCTATCCTATCCTATCCTCTATCCTATCCTATCCTCTACCCTATCCTATCCTCTATCCTATCCTATCCTCTATCCTATCCTATCCTCTATCCTATCCTCTATCCTATCCTCTATCCTATCCTATCCTATCCTCTATCCTATCCTATCCTCTATCCTACCCTATCCTATCCTCTATCCTACCCTATCCTCTCCTCTATCCTATCCTATCCTCTATCCTATCGTATCCTCTACCCTATCCTATCCTCTATCCTATCCTATCCTCTATCCCAGCCTATACTCAATCCTATCCTATACTGTATTATATCCTATCCTCTTTCCTATCCTCTATCATATCGTATCCTCTATCCTATCCTATCCTCTATCCTATAATATCCTCTATCCTATCCTATCCTCTATCCTATCCTATCCTCTATCCTATCTTATCCTCTATCCTATCCTATCCTCTATCCTATCCTATCCTCTATCCTATCCTATCCTCTATCCTATCCTATCCTCTATCCTATCCTATCCTCTATCCTATCCTTCCCTCTATCCTATCCTATCCTCTATCCTATCCTACCCTCTATCCAATCCTATCCTCTATCCTATCCTATCCTCTATCCTATCCTATCCTCTATCCTATCCTATCCTCTATCCTATCCTATCCTCTATCCTATCCTTCCCTCTATCCTATCCTATCCTCTATCCTATCCTATCCTCTATCCTATCCTATCCTCTATCCTACGATATCCTCTATCCTCTCCTATCCTCTATCCTATCCTATCCTCTATCCTATCCTTTCCTCTATCCTATCCTATCCTCTATCCTATCCTATCCTCTATCCTATCCTATCCTCTATCCTATCCTATCCTCTACCCTATCCTATCCTCTATCCTATCCTATCCTCTATCCTATCCTATCCTCTATCCTATCCTCTATCCTATCCTCTATCCTATCCTATCCTATCCTCTATCCTATCCTATCCTCTATCCTACCCTATCCTATCCTCTATCCTACCCTATCCTCTCCTCTATCCTATCCTATCCTCTATCCTATCGTATCCTCTACCCTATCCTATCCTCTATCCTATCCTATCCTCTATCCCAGCCTATACTCAATCCTATCCTATACTGTATTATATCCTATCCTCTTTCCTATCCTCTATCATATCGTATCCTCTATCCTATCCTATCCTCTATCCTATAATATCCTCTATCCTATCCTATCCTCTATCGTATCCTATCCTCTATCCTATCTTATCCTCTATCCTATCCTATCCTCTATCCTATCCTATCCTCTATCCTATCCTATCCTCTATCCTATCCTATCCTCTATCCTATCCTATCCTCTATCCTATCCTTCCCTCTATCCTATCCTATCCTCTATCCTATCCTACCCTGTATCCAATCCTATCCTCTATCCTATCCTATCCTCTATCCTATCCTATCCTCTATCCTATCCTATCCTCTATAATATCGTTTCCTCTATCCTATCCTATCCTCTATCCTATAATATTCTCTATCCTATCCTGAATCCTCTCCTATCCTCTATCCTATCCTATCCTCTATCCTATCCTATCCTCTATCCTATCCTATCCTCTATCCTATCCTATCCTCTATCCTATCCTATCCTCTATCCTATCCTATCCTCTATCCTATCCTATCCTCTATCCTATCCTATCCTCTATCCTATCCTATCCTCTATCCTATCCTATCCTCTATCCTATCCTATCCTCTATCCTATCCTATCCTCTATCCTATCCTATCCTCTATCCTATCCTATCCTCTATCCTATCCTATCCTCTATCCTATCCTATCCTCTATCCTATCCTATCCTCTATCCTATCCTATCCTCTATCCTATCCTATCCTCTATCCTATCCTATCCTCTATCCTATCCTATCCTCTATAATATCGTTTCCTCTATCCTATCCTATCCTCTATCCTATAATATTCTCTATCCTATCCTGAATCCTCTCCTATCCTCTATCCTATCCTATCCTCTATCCTATCCTATCCTCTATCCTATCCTATCCCCTATCCTATCCTATCCTCTATCCCATCCTATACTCAATCCTATCCTATACTGTATTATATCCTATCCTCTTTCCTATTCTCTAACATATCGTTTACTCTATATTATCCTATCCTCTATCCTATCCTATCCTCTATCCTACCCTATCCTCTATCCTATCCTATCCTATCCTCTATCCTATCCTATCCTCTATCCAACAATATCCTCTATCCTATCCTATCCTCTATCCTAACCTATCCTCTATCCTATCCAAAACCCTATCCTATCCTCTATCCCATCCTATACTCAATCCTGTCCTATACTGTATTATATCCTATCCTCTTTCCTATCCTCTATCATATCGTATCCTCTATCCTATCCTATCCTCTAATCTATAATATCCTCTATCCTATCCTATTCTCTATCCTATCCTATCCTCTATCCTATCCTATCCTCTATCCTATCCTCTATCCTATCCTACCATCTATCCTATCCTATCCTCTATCCTATCCTATACTCTATCCTATCCTATACTGTATTATATCCTATCCTCTTTCCTATCCTCTATCATATCGTATCCTCTATCCTATCCTATCCTCTAACCTATAATATCCTATATCCTATCCTATTCTCTATCCTATCCTATCCTCTATTCTATCCTATCCTTTATCCTATCCAAATTCTACCCTACCCTCTATCCTATCCTATCCTATCCTCTATCCTATCCAATCCTCTATCCTATCCTATCCTCTATCCTATCCTCTCCTCTATCCTATCCTATCCTCGATCCTATCCTATCCTCTATCCTATCCTATCCTCTATCCTATCCTATCCTCTATCCTATCCCATCCTCCATACTATCCTAACCTCTATCCTATCCTATCCTCTATCCTATCCAATCCTCTATCCTACAATATCCTCTATCCTATCCTATCCTCTATCCTACAATATCCACTATCCTCTCCTATCCTCTATCCTATCCTATCCTCTACCCTATCCTATCCTCTATCCTATCCTACCCTCTATCCTATCCTATCCTCTATCCTATCCTATACTCTATCCTATCCTATCCTCTATCGTATCATATCCTCTATCCTATCCTATCCTCTATCCTATCCTATCCTCTATCCTACAATATCCTCTATCCTCTCCTATCCTCTATCCTATCCTATCCTCTATCCTATCCTATCCTCTATCCTATCCTACCCTCTATCCTATCCTATCCCCTATCCTATCCTATCCTCTATCCTATCCTATCCTCTATCCTATCCTATCCTCTATCCTATCCTATCCTCTATGATACAATATCCTCTATCCTATCCTATCCTCTATCCTATCCTGTCCTCTTGCCTATCCTATCCTCTATCCTATCCTATCCTCTATCCTATCCAATCCCCTATGCTATCCTCTATCCCATCCTATACTCAATCCTATCCTATACTGTATAATATCCTATCCTCTTTCCTATTCTCTAACATATCGTATACTCTATATTATCCTATCCTCTATCCTATCCTATCCTCTATCCTACCCTATCCTCTATCCTATCCTATCCTATCCTCTATCCTATCCTATCCTCTATCCTACAATATCCTCTATCCTATCCTATCCTCTATCCTATCCTATCCTATCCTCTATCCTATCCTATCCTCTATCCTATCCTATCCTCTATCCTATCATATCCTCTATCCTATCCTATCCTCTATCCTATCCTATTCTGTATCGTATACACTATCCTATCCTATCCTCTATCTTTTAATATCATCTATCCTATACTATTCTCTATCCTATCCTATCCTCTATCCTATAATATCATCTATCCTATACTATTCTCTATCCGATCCTATCCTCTATCCTATCGTATCCTCTATCCTATACTATCCTCTATCGTATCCTATCCTCTATCCTATCCTATCCTCTATCCTATCCTATCCTCTATCCTATCCTATCCTCTATCCGATCCTATCCTCTATCCTATCCTATCCTCTATCCTATCCTATCCTCTATCCTATTCTATCCTCTATAATATCTTTTCCTCTATCCTATCCTATCCTCTATCCTATAATATTCTCTATCCTATCCCGAATCCTCTCCTATCCTCTATCCTATCCTATCCTCTATTCTATCCTATCCTCTATCCTATCCTATCCTCTATCCTATCCTATCCACTATCCTATCCTCTATTCTAACCTATCCTCTATCCTATCCTATCCTCTATCCTATCCTATCCTCTATCCTATCCTATCCTCTATCCTATCCTATCCTCTATCCTATCCTATCCTCTATCCTATCCTATCCTATCCTCTATCCTATCCTATCCTCTATCCTATCCTATCCTCTATCCTATCCTATCCTATATCCTATCCTATCCTCTATCCTATCCTATCCTATCCTCTATCCTATCCTATCCTCTATCCTATCCTATCCTCTATCCTCTATCCTATCCTATCCTCTATCCTATACTCTATCCTATGCTATCCTGTATCCTATCCAAATTATACCCTATCCTCTATCCTATCCTATCCTCTATCCTATCCTATCCTCTATCCTCTATCCTATCCTATCCTCTATCCTATACTCTATCCTATGCTATCCTGTATCCTATCCAAATTATACCCTACCCTCTATCCTATCCTATCCTCTATCCTATCCTATACTCTATTATATCCTATCCTATCTTATCCTCTATCCTTTCCTATCCTTTATCTTATCCTATCCTCTATCCTATCCTATCCGCTATCCTATCCTATCCTCTATCCTATCCTAAACTCTATCCTATCCTATCCTCTATCCTATCCTCTATTCTAACCTATCCTCTATCCTATCCTATCCTCTATCCTATCCTATCCTCTATCCTATCCTATCCTCTATCCCATCCTATCCTCTATCCTATCCTATCCTCTATCCTATCCTATCCTCTATCCTATCCTATCCTCTATCCTATCCTATCCTCTATCCTATCCTATCCTCTATCCTATCCTATCTTCTATCCTATCCTATCCTCTATCCTATCCTATCCTCTATCCTATCCTATCCTCTATCCTATCCTATCCTCTATCCTCTATCCTATCCTATCCTCTATCCTATACTCTATCCTATGCTATCCTGTATCCTATCCAAATTATACCCTACCCTCTATCCTATCCTATCCTCTATCCTATCCTATCCTATCCTCTATCCTATCCTATCCTCTATCCTATCCTATCCTCTATCCTATCCTATCCTCTATCCTATCCTATCCTCTATCCTATCCTATCCTCTATCCTATCCTATCCTCTATTCTATCCTATCCTCTATCCTATCCTATCCTCTATCCTATAATATTCTCTATCCTATCCTGAATCCTCTCCTATCCTCTATCCTATCCTATCCTGTATCCTAACCTATCCTCTATCCTATAATATTCTCTATCCAATCCTGAATCCTCTCCTATCCTCTATCCTATCCTATCCTCTATCCTATCCTATCTTCTATCCTATCCTATCCTCTATCCTATCCTATCCTCTATCCTATCCTATCCTCTATCCTATCCTCTATCCTATCCTATCCTCTATCCTATCCTATCCTCTATCCCATTCTTTCCTCTATCCTATCCTATCCTCTATCCTATCCTACCCTCTATCCTATCCTATCCTCTATCCTATCCTATCCTCTATCCTATCCTATCCTCTATCCTCTATCCTATCCTATCATATCCTATCCTCTATCCTATCGAATCCCCTATCCTCTTTCCTATCCTCTATCATATCGTATCCTCTATCCTATCCTATCCTCTATCCTATAATATACTCTATCCTATCCTATTCTCTATCCTATCCTATACTCTATCCTATGCTATCCTGTATCCTATCCAAATTATACCCTACCCTCTATCCTATCCTATCCTTTATCCTATCCTATTATATATCCTATCCTATCCTCTATCCTATACTATCCTCTATCCGATTCTATCCTCTATCCTATCCTATCCTCCATTCTATCCTATTCTCTATTCTATCCTCTACCCTATCCTATCCTGTATCCTATAATATCATTTATCCTATACTATTCTCTATCCTATCCTATCCTCTATCCTATACTATCCTCTATCGTATCCTATCCTCTATCCGATCCTATCCTCTATCCTATCCTATCCTCTATCCTATCCTCTATCCTATCCTATCCTCTATCCTAACCTATCCTCTATCCTATCCTATCCTCTATCCTATCCTATCCTCTATCCTATCCTATCCTCTATCCTATCCTATCCTCTATCCTATCCTATCCTCTATCCTATCCTATCCTCTATCCTATCCTATCGTCTATCCTCTATCCTATCCTATCCTCTATCCTATACTCTATCCTATGCTATCCTGTATCCTATCCAAATTATACCCTACCCTCTATCCTATCCTATCCTCTATCCTATCCTATACTCTATTATATCCTATCCTATCTTATCCTCTATCCTTTCCTATCCTTTATCTTATCCTATCCTCTATCCTATCCTATCCGCTATCCTATCCTATCCTCTATCCTATCCTAAACTCTATCCTATCCTATCCTCTATCCTATCCTCTATTCTAACCTATCCTCTATCCTATCCTATCCTCTATCCTATCCTATCCTCTATCCTATCCTATCCTCTATCCTATCCTATCCTCTATCCTATCCTATCCTCTATCCTATCCTATCCTCTATCCTATCCTATTATATATCCTATCCTATCCTCTATCCTATACTATCCTCTATCCGATTCTATCCTCTATCCTATCCTATCCTCCATTCTATCCTATTCTCTATCCTATCCTCTACCCTATCCTATCCTGTATCCTATAATATCATTTATCCTATACTATTCTCTATCCTATCCTATCCTCTATCCTATACTATCCTCTATCGTATCCTATCCTCTATCCGATCCTATCCTCTATCCTATCCTATCCTCTATCCTATCCTCTATCCTATCCTATCCTCTATCCTAACCTATCCTCTATCCTATCCTCTATCCTATCCTATCCTCTATCCTATCCTATCCTCTATCCTATCCTATCCTCTATCCTATCCTATCCTCTATCCTATCCTATCCTCTATCCTATCCTATCCTCTATCCTATCCTATCCTCTATCCTCTATCCTATCCTATCCTCTATCCTATACTCTATCCTATGCTATCCTGTATCCTATCCAAATTATACCCTACCCTCTATCCTATCCTATCCTCTATCCTATCCTATACTCTATTATATCCTATCCTATCTTATCCTCTATCCTTTCCTATCCTTTATCTTATCCTATCCTCTATCCTATCCTATCCGCTATCCTATCCTATCCTCTATCCTATCCTAAACTCTATCCTATCCTATCCTCTATCCTATCCTCTATTCTAACCTATCCTCTATCCTATCCTATCCTCTATCCTATCCTATCCTCTATCCTATCCTATCCTCTATCCTATCCTATCCTCTATCCTATCCTATCCTCTATCCAATCCTATCCTCTATCCTATCCTATCCTCTATCCTATCCTATCCTCTATAATATCGTTTCCTCTATCCTATCCTATCCTCTATCCTATCCTCTACCCTATCCTATCCTCTATCCTATCCTATCCTCTATCCTATCCTATCCTCTATCCTATCATATCCTCTATCCTATCCTATCCTCTATCCTATCCTATCCTCTATCCTCTATCCTATCCTATCATATCCTATCCTCTATCCTATCGAATCCCCTATCCTCTTTCCTATCCTCTATCATATCGTATCCTCTATCCTATCCTATCCTCTATCCTATCCTATCCTCTATCCTATCCTATCCTCTATCCTATCATATCCTCTATCCTATCCTATCCTCTATCCTATCCTCTATCCTATCCTATCCTCTATCCTATCCTATCCTCTATCCTATCCTATCCTCTATCCTATCCTATCCTCTATCCTATCCTATCCTTCTATCCTATCCTATCCTCTATCCTATCCTATCCTCTATCCCTATCCTATCCTCTATCCTATCCTATCCTCTATCCTATCCTATCCTCTATCCTATCCTATCCTCTATCCTATCCTATCCTCTATCCTCTATCCTATCCTATCCTATCCTATCCTCTATCCTATCCTATCCTCTCTCCTATCCTATCCTCTATCCTATCCTATCCTCTATCCTCTATCCTATCCTATCATATCCTATCCTCTATCCTATCGAATCCCCTATCCTCTTTCCTATCCTCTATCATATCGTATCCTCTATCCTATCCTATCCTCTATCCTATAATATGCTCTATCCTATCCTATTCTCTATCCTATCCTATACTCTATCCTATGCTATCCTGTATCCTATCCAAATTATACCCTACCCTCTATCCTATCCTATCCTCTATCCTATCCTATACTCTATTATATCCTATCTTATCCTCTATCCTTTCCTATCCTTTCCTATCCTTTATCCTATCCTATCCTCTATCCTATCCTATCCGCTATCCTATAATATCCTCTATCCTATCCAATCCTCTATCCTATCCTCTATCGTATCCTATCCTTTGTCCTATCCTATCCTCTATCCTATACTATCCTCTATCCTATCCTATCCTCTATCCTATCCTATCCCCTATCCTATCCTATCCTCTATCCTATCCTATTATATACCTATCCTATCCTCTATCCTATACTATCCTCTATCCGATTCTATCCTCTATCCTATCCTATCCTCCATTCTATCCTATTCTCTATCCTATCCTCTACCTATCCTATCCTGTATCCTATAATATCATTTATCCTATACTATTCTCTATCCTATCCTATCCTCTATCCTATACTATCCTCTATCGTATCCTATCCTCTATCCGATCCTATCCTCTATCCTATCCTATCCTCTATCCTATCCTCTATCCTATCCTATCCTCTATCCTATCCTATCCTCTATCCTATCCTATCCTCTATCCTTATCCTATCCTCTATCCTATCCTATCCTCTATCCTATCCTATCCTCTATTCTATCCTATCCTCTATCCTATCCTATCCTCTATCCTATAATATTCTCTATCCTATCCTGAATCCTCTCCTATCCTCTATCCTATCCTATCCTGTATCCTATCCTATTCTCTATCCTAACCTATCCTCTATCCTATAATATTCTCTATCCAATCCTGAATCCTCTCCTATCCTCTATCCTATCCTATCCTCTATCCTATCCTATCTTCTATCCTATTCCTATCCTCTATCCTATCCTATCCTCTATCCTATCCTATCCTCTATCCTATCCTCTATCCTATCCTATCCTCTATCCTATCCTATCCTCTATCCCATTCTTTCCTCTATCCTATCCTATCCCTTCCCTATCCTCCTTCCTACCCTATATCCTATCCTATCCTCTATCCTATCCTATCCTCTATCCTATCCTATCCTCTATCTCTATCCTATCCTATCATATCCTATCCTCTATCCTATCGAAATCCCCTATCCTCTTTCCTATCCTCTATCATATCGTATCCTCTATCCTATCCTATCCTCTATCCTATAATATCCTCTATCCTATCCTATTCTCTATCCTATCCTATACTCTATCCTATGCTATCCTGTATCCTATCCAAATTATACTCTACCCTCTATCCTATCCTATCCTCTATCCTATCCTATTATATATCCTATCCTATCCTCTATCCTATACTATCCTCTATCCGATTCTATCCTCTATCCTATCCTATCCTCCATTCTATCCTATTCTCTATCCTATCCTCTACCCTATCCTATCCTGTATCCTATAATATCATTTATCCTATACTATTCTCTATCCTATCCTATCCTCTATCCTATACTATCCTCTATCGTATCCTATCCTCTATCCGATCCTATCCTCTATCCTATCCTATCCTCTATCCTATCCTCTATCCTATCCTATCCTCTATCCTAACCTATCCTCTATCCTATCCTATCCTCTATCCTATCCTATCCTCTATCCTATCCTATCCTCTATCCTATCCTATCCTCTATCCTATCCTATCCTCTATCCTATCCTATCCTCTATCCTATCCTATCCTCTATCCTCTATCCTATCCTATACTCTATCCTATACTCTATCCTATGCTATCCTGTATCCTATCCAAATTATACCCTACCCTCTATCCTATCCTATCCTCTATCCTATCCTATACTCTATATATCCTATCCTATCTTATCCTCTATCCTATCCTATCCTCTATCCTATCCTATCCTCTATCCTATCATATCCTCTATCCTATCCTATCCTCTATCCTATCCTCTATCCTTATCCTATCCTCTATCCATCCTATCCTCTATCCTATCCTATCCTCTATCCTATCCTATCCCTCTATCCTATCCTATCCTCTATCCTATCCTATCCTCTATCCTATCCTATCCTCTATCCTATCCTATCCTCTATCCTATCCTATCCTCTATCCTATCCTATCCTCTATCCTATCCTATCCTCTATCCTATCCTATCCTCTATCCTCTATCCTATCCTATCCTATCCTATCCTCTATCCTATCCTATCCTCTCTCCTATCCTATCCTCTATCCTATCCTATCCTCTATCCTCTATCCTATCCTATCATATCCTATCCTCTATCCTATCGAATCCCCTATCCTCTTTCCTATCCTCTATCATATCGTAATCCTCTATCCTATCCTATCCTCTATCCTATAATATGCTCTATCCTATCCTATTCTCTATCCTATCCTATACTCTATCCTATGCTATCCTGTATCCTATCCAAATTATACCCTACCCTCTATCCTATCCTATCCTCTATCCTATCCTATACTCTATTATATCCTATCTTATCCTCTATCCTTTCCTATCCTTTCCTATCCTTTATCCTATCCTATCCTCTATCCTATCCTATCCGCTATCCTATAATATCCTCTATCCTATCCAATCCTCTATCCTATCCTCTATCGTATCCTATCTTTGTCCTATCCTATCCTCTATCCTATACTATCCTCTATCCTATCCTATCCTCTATCCTATCCTATCCCCTATCCTATCCTATCCTCTATCCTATCCTATTATATATCCTATCCTATCCTCTATCCTATACTATCCTCTATCCGATTCTATCCTCTATCCTATCCTATCCTCCCATTCTATCCTATTCTCTATCCTATCCTCTACCCTATCCTATCCTGTATCCTATAATATCATTTATCCTATACTATTCTCTATCCTATCCTATCCTCTATCCTATACTATCCTCTATCGTATCCTATCCTCTATCCGATCCATATCCTCTATCCTATCCTATCCTCTATCCTATCCTCTATCCTATCCTATCCTCTATCCTATCCTATCCTCTATCCTATCCTATCCTCTATCCTATCCTATCCTCTATCCTATCCTATCCTCTATCCTATCCTATCCTCTATTCTATCCTATCCTCTATCCTATCCTATCCTCTATCCTATAATATTCTCTATCCTATCCTGAATCCTCTCCTATCCTCTATCCTATCCTATCCTGTATCCTATCCTATTCTCTATCCTAACCTATCCTCTATCCTATAATATTCTCTATCCAATCCTGAATCCTCTCCTATCCTCTATCCTATCCTATCCTCTATCCTATCCTATCTTCTATCCTATCCTATCCTCTATCCTATCCTATCCTCTATCCTATCCTATCTCTATCCTATCCTCTATCCTATCCTATCCTCTATCCTATCCTATCCTCTATCCCATTCTTTCCTCTATCCTATCCTATCCTCTATCCTATCCTACCCTCTATCCTATCCTATCCTCTATCCTATCCTATCCTCTATCCTATCCTATCCTCTATCCTCTATCCTATCCTATCATATCCTATCTCTATCCTATCGAATCCCCTATCCTCTTTCCCTATCCTCTATCATATCGTATCCTCTATCCTATCCTATCCTCTATCCTATAATATCCTCTATCCTATCCTATTCTCTATCCTATCCTATACTCTATCCTATGCTATCCTGTATCCTATCCAAATTATACTCTACCCTCTATCCTATCCTATCCTCTATCCTATCCTATTATATATCCTATCCTATCCTCTATCCTATACTATCCTCTATCCGATTCTATCCTCTATCCTATCCTATCCTCCATTCTATCCTATTCTCTATCCTATCCTCTACCCTATCCTATCCTGTATCCTATAATATCATTTATCCTATACTATTCTCTATCTCTATCCTATCCTCTATCCTATACTATCCTCTATCGTATCCTATCCTCTATCCGATCCTATCCTCTATCCTATCCTATCCTCTATCCTATCCTCTATCCTATCCTATCCTCTATCCTAAACTATCCTCTATCCTATCCTATCCTCTATCCTATCCTATCCTCTATCCTATCCTATCCTCTATCCTATCCTATCCTCTATCCTATCCTATCCTCTATCCTATCCTATCCTCTATCCTATCCTATCCTCTATCCTCTATCCTATCCTATACTCTATCCTATACTCTATCCTATGCTATCCTGTATCCTATCCAAATTATACCCTACCCTCTATCCTATCCTATCCTCTATCCTATCCTATACTCTATTATATCCTATCCTATCTTATCCTCTATCCTTTCCTATCCTTTATCTTATCCTATCCTCTATCCTATCCTATCCGCTATCCTATCCTATCCTCTATCCTATCCTAAACTCTATCCTATCCTATCCTCTATCCTATCCTCTATTCTAACCTATCCTCTATCCTATCCTATCCTCTATCCTATCCTATCCTCTATCCTATCCTATCCTCTATCCTATCCTATCCTCTATCCTATCCTATCCTCTATCCTATCCTATTATATATCCTATCCTATCCTCTATCCTATACTATCCTCTATCCGATTCTATCCTCTATCCTATCCTATCCTCCATTCTATCCTATTCTCTATCCTATCCTCTACCCTATCCTATCCTGTATCCTATAATATCATTTATCCTATACTATTCTCTATCCTATCCTATCCTCTATCCTATACTATCCTCTATCGTATCCTATCCTCTATCCGATCCTATCCTCTATCCTATCCTATCCTCTATCCTATCCTCTATCCTATCCTATCCTCTATCCTAACCTATCCTCTATCCTATCCTCTATCCTATCCTATCCTCTATCCTATCCTATCCTCTATCCTATCCTATCCTCTATCCTATCCTATCCTCTATCCTATCCTATCCTCTATCCTATCCTATCCTCTATCCTATCCTATCCTCTATCCTATCCTATCCTCTATCCTCTATCCTATCCTATCCTCTATCCTATACTCTATCCTATGCTATCCTGTATCCTATCCAAATTATACCCTACCCTCTATCCTATCCTATCCTCTATCCTATCCTATACTCTATTATATCCTATCCTATCTTATCCTCTATCCTTTCCTATCCTTTATCTTATCCTATCCTCTATCCTATCCTATCCGCTATCCTATCCTATCCTCTATCCTATCCTAAACTCTATCCTATCCTATCCTCTATCCTATCCTCTATTCTAACCTATCCTCTATCCTATCCTATCCTCTATCCTATCCTATCCTCTATCCTATCCTATCCTCTATCCTATCCTATCCTCTATCCTATCCTATCCTCTATCCTATCCTATCCTCTATCCTATCCTATCCTCTATCCTATCCTATCCTCTATCCTATCCTATCCTCTATCCTATCCTATCCTCTATCCTATCCTATCCTCTATCCTATCCTATCCTCTATCCTATCCTATCCTCTATCCTATCCTATCCTCTATCCAATCCTATTCTCTATCCTATCCTATCCTCTATCCTATCCTATCCTCTATAATATCGTTTCCTCTATCCTATCCTATCCTCTATCCTATCCTCTACCCTATCCTATCCTCTATCCTATCCTATCCTCTATCCTATCCTATCCTCTATCCTATCATATCCTCTATCCTATCCTATCCTCTATCCTATCCTATCCTCTATCCTATCCTATCCTCTATCCTATCCTATCCTCTATCCTATCCTATCCTCTATCCTATCCTATCCTCTATCCTCTATCCTATCCTATCATATCCTATCCTCTATCCTATCGAATCCCCTATCCTCTTTCCTATCCTCTATCATATCGTATCCTCTATCCTATCCTATCCTCTATCCTATCCTATCCTCTATCCTATCCTATCCTCTATCCTATCATATCCTCTATCCTATCCTATCCTCTATCCTATCCTTTTTTTTGTATTAAAATTTCCTCTTTATTTATCAATTTCTTGTACAATCATTACAATTACCATTACAATTACATATCCTTTCGCAATACACTTCTTACATTGACATATTGTTTGTTTCTCCGCTCTTAACACATGCATCTCTTCCTCTCTTACACTCTTCTCTCTTGCCGCTCTCTTAGTAGGTTATTCTTCGTTTTTATTATCTTTACCGTTACATTCTTACTTTTATTCCATTCATTCCACTGCGCTCCTCACTCACTCAAACTCTCACAAATTGTTCGCACGCATCTACCATTTTAATTTCGTTCCTTCATTCATTCATCTGCCTTCCACCCTCATACATCACTCTTACTAATTTTTCACACTCATCCAACACTTTAATTTCATTCCTTTCTCTGCATCGCACCCTCATACAGAACGCTTACAGATTGTTTGCACTCATCCAACATTGTACTTTCATTGATTCGTCTACCTTCCACGCTCATACAACACGCTTACCTATTGTTTCGCTCATCCAGCACTTTAATTTCATTCATTCCTTTCTCTGCATCACACTCCCATACAGATCGCTTACAAATTGTTTGCACTCATCCAGCATTGTAATTTCATTCCTTAATCTACCTTCCACACTCATACAACACGCTTACATATTGTTTCGCTCATCCAGCACTTTAATTTCATTCATTCCTTTCTCTGCATCACACTCTCATACAGATCGCTTACAACTTGTTTGCACTCATCCAACCTTGTAATTTCATTCATTCATCTACCTTCCACACTCATACAACACGCTTCCCTATATTTTTTTTTTTTTTTTTTTTTTTTGCGCTCATCCGCCGCTTTAGTTTCATTCCTTCCTCTGAATCACCCGCTCATACAAGTCTCATACAGATTGTTTGCACACTATTGACCCTTTATTTGTTTTCATTCTTCTGGTTGCCGCCTTCATAAACGGCGTTTTTAACTACTCTGTACGTATTATCAATTTACATATTTACATCTTATCCTACCTTATCCTACCTTATCCTAACTTATCCTATCTATCCTAACTACTTTTCTTTGGCTTCCTAAGCCAGAAGGAGACAAAAGAAAAAGGAAAAAAGAAAAAAGAAACCAAAGCAAAGATAAGAACGAACTAAAAAGAAATTTGAAAAAAGAAAAAGAAGAAATTGGAAAAAGAAAAAGAGAAGAGAAAAAGAAGAAAGCAAAAGAAAAAACATATATAAGGAAATGATAAAAAGAAACTAAAAATACATTTAGATAAAAAATAAAAATAGATAGAAAATAACTAAAAAATAGAAAATAGAGCGGAGGGGCGAAGGTAAGGAGTGGGCTTACCTCCCCTCTTCCTCCCACCCCCCCTTTTTGTCCCTCTGGTAAGATCTCCTATTATCTCCCTTTCGACTCGTATCTCTTGAGTCCCTTACACCTTATCTTAGTCCTTTCACCCTGTAGGGTCCTTATTGCGCAGAGGGAGGGTGTGGGAGGGTTCTGTTTCACCCTGGGGGGTGAACCTCTGTTCCCCTATCCAGTTTTTGGTTTCTCATCGCCTCTCCCTCACACCTCCGTCCTCATCTCTGGTAATCTCTACCATAAGTAGACCCTTTAGGCCTTCGTTATTTGCCTTTGCATCTGTGTTCCCTTGTATCTTACCTCCCTTCCCTCTTTTCCCTTTCCCTGATCTCCCGTCCTTTCCTTCCCTTCTCCTTCTCTTCCTGTTCACCGTTTTACCCTTATTACTATATTAATATTTCTTCTTCTTATTTTCTCTCATTTTCCCTTTCTCTCTTCTCTATTCTCTATCCGTCTTCGCTACGCGATTTCCCTACATTAGATCCTCTATCCTATCCTATCCTCTATCCTATCCTATCCTCTATCCTATCCTATCCTCTATCCTATCCTATCCTCTATCCTATCCTATCCTCTATCCTATCCTATCCTCTATCCTATCCTATCCTCTATCCTATCCTATCCTCTATCCTATCCTATCCTCTATCCTATCCTATCCTCTATCCTATCCTATCCTCTATCCTCTATCCTATCCTATCCTATCCTATCCTCTATCCTATCCTATCCTCTATCCTATCCTATCCTCTCTCCTATCCTATCCTCTATCCTATCCTATCCTCTATCCTCTATCCTATCCTATCATATCCTATCCTCTATCCTATCGAATCCCCTATCCTCTTTCCTATCCTCTATCATATCGTATCCTCTATCCTATCCTATCCTCTATCCTATAATATCCTCTATCCTATCCTATTCTCTATCCTATCCTATACTCTATCCTATGCTATCCTGTATCCTATCCAAATTATACCCTACCCTCTATCCTATCCTATCCTCTATCCTATCCTATACTCTATTATATCCTATCTTATCCTCTATCCTTTCCTATCCTTTCCTATCCTTTATCCTATCCTATCCTCTATCCTATCCTATCCGCTATCCTATAATATCCTCTATCCTATCCAATCCTCTATCCTATCCTCTATCGTATCCTATCCTTTGTCCTATCCTATCCTCTATCCTATACTATCCTCTATCCTATCCTATCCTCTATCCTATCCTATCCCCTATCCTATCCTATCCTCTATCCTATCCTATTATATATCCTATCCTATCCTCTATCCTATACTATCCTCTATCCGATTCTATCCTCTATCCTATCCTATCCTCCATTCTATCCTATTCTCTATCCTATCCTCTACCCTATCCTATCCTGTATCCTATAATATCATTTATCCTATACTATTCTCTATCCTATCCTATCCTCTATCCTATACTATCCTCTATCGTATCCTATCCTCTATCCGATCCTATCCTCTATCCTATCCTATCCTCTATCCTATCCTCTATGCTATCCTATCCTCTATCCTAACCTATCCTCTATCCTATCCTCTATCCTATCCTATCCTCTATCCTATCCTATCCTCTATCCTATCCTATCCTCTATCCTATCCTATCCTCTATCCTATCCTATCCTCTATCCTATCCTATCCTATATCCTATCCTATCCTCTATCCTATCCTATCCTCTATCCTATCCTATCCTCTATCCTATCCTATCCTCTATCCTCTATCCTATCCTATCCTCTATCCTATACTCTATCCTATGCTATCCTGTATCCTATCCAAATTATACCCTACCCTCTATCCTATCCTATCCTCTATCCTATCCTATACTCTATTATATCCTATCCTATCTTATCCTCTATCCTTTCCTATCCTTTATCTTATCCTATCCTCTATCCTATCCTATCCGCTATCCTATCCTATCCTCTATCCTATCCTAAACTCTATCCTATCCTATCCTCTATCCTATCCTCTATTCTAACCTATCCTCTATCCTATCCTATCCTCTATCCTATCCTATCCTCTATCCTATCCTATCCTCTATCCTATCCTATCCTCTATCCTATCCTATCCTCTATCCTATCCTATCCTCTATCCTATCCTATCCTCTATCCTATCCTATCCTCTATCCTATCCTATCCTCTATCCTATCCTATCCTCTATCCTATCCTATCCTCTATAATATCGTTTCCTCTATCCTATCCTATCCTCTATCCTATCCTCTACCCTATCCTATCCTGTATCCTATAATATCATTTATCCTATAATATCATTTATCCAATACTATTTTCTATCCTATCCTATCCTCTATCCTATACTATCCTCTATCGTATCCTATCCTCTATCCTATCCTATCCTCTATCCTATCCTATCCTCTATCCTATCCTATCCTCTATCCTATCCTATCCTCTATCCTATCCTATCCTCTATAATATCGTTTCCTCTATCCTATCCTATCCTCTATCCTATAATATTCTCTATCCTATCCTGAATCCTCTCCTATCCTCTATCCTATCCTATCCTCTATCCTATCCTATCCTCTATCCTATAATATCCTCTATCCTATCCAATCCTCTATCCTATCCTCTATCGTATCCTATCCTCTATCCGATTCTATCCTCTATCCTATCCTATCCTCCATCCTATCCTATTCTCTATCCTATCCTCTACCCTATCCTATCCTGTATAATATAATATCATTTATCCAATACTATTCTCTATCCTGTCCTATCCTCTATCCTATACTATCCTCTATCGTATTATATCCTCTATCCGATCCTATCCTCTATCCTATCCTATCCTCTATCCTATCCTATCCTCTATCCTATTCTATCCTCTATAATATCTTTTCCTCTATCCTATCCTATCCTCTATCCTATAATATTCTCTATCCTATCCCGAATCCTCTCCTATCCTCTATCCTATCCTATCCTCTATTCTATCCTATCCTCTATCCTATCCTATCCTCTATCCTATCCTATCCACTATCCTATCCTCTATTCTAACCTATCCTCTATCCTATCCTATCCTCTATCCTATCCTATCCTCTATCCTATCCTATCCTCTATAATATCGTTTCCTCTATCCTATCCTATCCTCTATCCTATAATATTCTCTATCCTATCCTGAATCCTATCCTATCCTCTATCCTATCCTATCCTCTATCCTATCCTATCCTCTATCCTATCCTATCCTCTATCCTATCCTATCCTCTATCCTATCCTATCCTCTATCCTATCCTATCCTTTATCCTATCCTATCCTCTATCCTATCCTATCCTCTATTCTATCCTATCCTCTATCCTATCCTATCCTCTATTCTATAATATCATCTATCCTATACTATTCTCTATCCTATCCTATCCTCTACCCTATACTATCCTCTATAGTATCTTATCCTCTATCCTATCCTATCCTCTATTCTATCCAATCCCCTATCCTATCATCGATCCGAGCCTATCCTCTATCCTATCCTATCCTCTATCCTATAATATCATCTATCCTATCCTATCCACTATCCTATCCTGTATCCTATCCTATCCTCTATCCTATAATATCCTCTATCCTATCCAATCCTCTATCCTATCCTCTACCCTATCCTATCCTCTATCCTATAATATCATTTATCCTATACTATTCTCTATCCTATCGTATCCTCTATCCTATACTATCCTCTATCGTATCCTATCCTCTATCCGATCCTATCCTCTATCCTATCCTATCCTCTATCCTATAATATCATCTATCCTATTCTATTCCCTATCCTATCCTGTACCCTGTCCTATCCTGTATCCTATAATATCATTTATCCTATACTATTCTCTATCCTATCCTATACTCTATCCTATACTATCCTCTATCGTATCCTATCCTCTATCCGATCCTATCCTCTATCCTATCCTATCCTCTATCCTATCCTCTATCCTATCCTATCCTCTATCCTATCCTATCCTCTATCCTATCCTATCCTCTATCCTATCCTCTATCCTATCCTCTATCCTATCCTATCCTCTATCCTATCCTATCCTCTATCCTATCCTATCCTCTATCCTATCCTATCCTCTATCCTATCCTATCCTCTATCCTATCCTATCCTCTATCCTATCCTATCCTCTATCCTATCCTATCCTCTATCCTATCCTATCCTCTATCCTATCCTATCCTCTATCCTATCCTATCCTCTATCCTATCCTATCCTCTATCCTATCCTATCCTCTATCCTATCCTATCCTCTATCCTATCCTATCCTCTATCCTATCCTATCCTCTATCCTCTATCCTATCCTATCCTCTATCCTCTATCCTATCCTATCCTCTATCCTCTATCCTATCCTATCCTCTATCCTATACTCTATCCTATGCTATCCTGTATCCTATCCAAATTATACCCTACCCTCTATCCTATCCTATCCTCTATCCTATCCTATACTCTATTATATCCTATCCTATCTTATCCTCTATCCTTTCCTTTCCTTTATCTTATCCTATCCTCTATCCTATCCTATCCGCTATCCTATCCTATCCTCTATCCTATCCTAAACTCTATCCTATCCTATCCTCTATCCTATCCTCTATTCTAACCTATCCTCTATCCTATCCTATCCTCTATCCTATCCTATCCTCTATCCTATCCTATCCTCTATCCTATCCTATCCTCTATCCTATCCTATCCTCTATCCTATCCTATCCTCTATCCTATCCTATCCTCTATCCTATCCTATCCTCTATCCTATCCTATCCTCTATCCTATCCTATCCTCTATCCTATCCTATCCTCTATTCTATCCTATCCTCTATCCTATCCTATCCTCTATCCGATTCTATCCTCTATCCTATCCTATCCTCTATCCTATCCTATCCTCTATCCTATCCAATCCTCTATCCTATCCTATCCCCTATCCTATCCTATCCTCTATCCTATCCTATCCTCTATCCTATTCTATTCCCTATCCTATCCTCTTCCCCATCCTATCCTCTATCCTATCCAATCTTCTATCCTATCCTCTATCCTATCCTCTATCCTATCCTATCCTCTATCCTATAATATCTTCTATTCTATCCTATTCTCTATCCTATCCTATCCTCTATCCTATACTATCCTCTATCCTATCCTATCCTCTATCCTATCCTATCCTCTATCCTATCCTATCCTCTATCCTATCCTATCCTCTATCCTATCCTATCCTCTATCCTATCCTATCCTCTATCCTATCCTATCCTCTATTCTATCCTATCCTCTATCCTATCCTATCCTCTATCCTATCCTATCCTCTATCCTATCCTATCCTCTATAATATCGTTTCCTCTATCCTATCCTATCCTCTATCCTATAATATTCTCTATCCTATCCTGAATCCTCTCCTATCCTCTATCCTATCCTATCCTGTATCCTATCCTATCCTCTATCCTAACCTATCCTCTATCCTATAATATTCTCTATCCAATCCTGAATCCTCTCCTCTCCTCTATCCTATCCTATCCTCTATCCTATCCTATCCTCTATCCTATCCTCTATTCTAACCTATCCTCTATCCTATCCTATCCTCTATCCTATCCTATCCTCTATCCTATCCTATCCTGAATCCTATCCTATCCTCTATCCTATACTATCCTCTATCGTATCCTATCCTCTATCCTGTCCTATCCTCTATTCTATAATATCATATATCCTATACTATTCTCTATCCTATCCTATCCTCTACCCTATACTATCCTCTATAGTATCTTATCCTCTATCCTATCCTATCCTCTATCCTATAACATCATTTATCCTATACTATTCTCTATCCTATCCTATCCTCTATCCAATACCATCCTCTATCGTATCCTATCCTCTATCCTATAATATCATTTATCCTATACTATTCTCTATCCTATCCTATCCTCTATCCAATACCATCCTCTATCGTATCCTATCCTCTATCCTATAATATCATTTATCCTATACTATTCTCTATCCTATCCTATCCTCTATCCAATACCATCCTCTATCGTATCCTATCCTCTATCCGATCCTATCCTCTATCCTATCCTATCCTCTATCCTATCCTATCCTCTATCCTATCCTATCCTCTATCCTATCCTCTATTCTAACCTATCCTCTATCCTATCCTATCCTCTATCCTATCCTATCCTCTATCCTATCCTATCCTGAATCCTATCCTATCCTCTATCCTATCCTATCCTCTATCCTATCCTATCCTCTATCCTATCCTATCCTCTATCCTATCCTATCCTCTATCCTATCCTATCCTGTATCCTATCCAATCCTCTATCCTATCCTATCCCCTATCCTATCCTATCCTCTATCCTATCCTATCCTCTATCCTATCCTCTACCCTATCCTATCCTGTATCCTATAATATCATTTATCCAATACTATTTTCTATCCTATCCTATCCTCTATCCTATACTATCCTCTATCGTATCCTATCCTCTATCCTATCCTATCCTCTATCCTATCCTATCCTCTATCCTATCCTATCCTCTATCCTATCCTATCCTCTATAATATCGTTTCCTCTATCCTATCCTATCCTCTATCCTATAATATTCTCTATCCTATCCTGAATCCTCTCCTATCCTCTATCCTATCCTATCCTCTATCCTATCCTATCCTCTATCCTATAATATCCTCTATCCTATCCAATCCTCTATCCTATCCTCTATCGTATCCTATCCTCTATCCGATTCTATCCTCTATCCTATCCTATCCTCCATCCTATCCTATTCTCTATCCTATCCTCTACCCTATCCTATCCTGTATCCTATAATATCATTTATCCAATACTATTCTCTATCCTGTCCTATCCTCTATCCTATACTATCCTCTATCGTATCCTATCCTCTATCCGATCCTATCCTCTATCCTATCCTATCATCTATCCTATCCTATCCTCTATCCTATAATATCATCTATCCTATTCTATTCCCTATCCTATCCTCTACCCTATCCTATCCTGTATCCTATAATATCATTTATCCTATACTATTCTCTATCCTATCGTATCCTCTATCCTATACTATTCTCTATCCTATCCTATACTCTATCCTATACTATCCTCTATCGTATCCTATCCTCTATCCGATCCTATCCTCTATCCTATCCTATCCTCTATCAGATCCTCTATCCTATCCTATCCTCTATCCTATCCTATCCTCTATCCTATCCTCTATCCTATCCTATCCTCTATCCTATCCTATCCTCTATCCTATCCTATCCTATCCTCTATCCTATCCTATCCTCTATCCTATCCTATCCTCTATCCTATCCTATCCTCTATCCTATCCTATCCTCTATCCTATCCTATCCTCTATCCTATCCTATCCTCTATCCTCTATCCTATCCTATCCTCTATCCTCTATCCTATCCTATCCTCTATCCTATACTCTATCCTATGCTATCCTGTATCCTATCCAAATTATACCCTACCCTCTATCCTATCCTATCCTCTATCCTATCCTATACTCTATTATATCCTATCCTATCTTATCCTCTATCCTTTCCTATCCTTTATCTTATCCTATCCTCTATCCTATCCTATCCGCTATCCTATCCTATCCTCTATCCTATCCTAAACTCTATCCTATACTATCCTCTATCCTATCCTCTATTCTAACCTATCCTCTATCCTATCCTATCCTCTATCCTATCCTATCCTCTATCCTATCCTATCCTCTATCATATCCTATCCTCTATCCTATCCTATCCTCTATCCTATCCTATCCTCTATCCTATCCTATCCTCTATCCTATCCTATCCTCTATCCTATCCTATCCTCTATTCTATCCTATCCTCTATCCTATCCTATCCTCTATCCGATTCTATCCTCTATCCTATCCTATCCTCTATCCTATCCTATCCTCTATCCTATCCAATCCTCTATCCTATCCTATCCCCTATCCTATCCTATCCTCTATCCTATCCTATCCTCTATCCTATTCTATTCCCTATCCTATCCTCTTCCCCATCCTATCCTCTATCCTATCCAATCTTCTATCCTATCCTCTATCCTATCCTCTATCCTATCCTATCTTCTATCCTATAATATCTTCTATTCTATCCTATTCTCTATCCTATCCTATCCTCTATCCTATACTATCCTCTATCCTATCCTATCCTCTATCCTATCCTCTATCCTATCCTATCCTCTATCCTATCCTATCCTCTATAATATCGTTTCCTCTATCCTATCCTATCCTCTATCCTATAATATTCTCTATCCTATCCTGAATCCTCTCCTATCCTCTATCCTATCCTATCCTGTATCCTATCCTATCCTCTATCCTAACCTATCCTCTATCCTATAATATTCTCTATCCAATCCTGAATCCTCTCCTCTCCTCTATCCTATCCTATCCTCTATCCTATCCTATCCTCTATCCTATCCTCTATTCTAACCTATCCTCTATCCTATCCTATCCTCTATCCTATCCTATCCTGAATCCTATCCTATCCTCTATCCTATACTATCCTCTATCGTATCCTATCCTCTATCCTGTCCTATCCTCTATTCTATAATATCATCTATCCTATACTATTCTCTATCCTATCCTATCCTCTACCCTATACTATCCTCTATAGTATCTTATCCTCTATCCTATCCTATCCTCTATCCTATAACATCATTTATCCTATACTATTCTCTATCCTATCCTATCCTCTATCCAATACCATCCCCTATCGTATCCTATCCTCTATCCTATAATATCATTTATCCTATACTATTCTCTATCCTATCCTATCCTCTATCCAATACCATCCTCTATCGTATCCTATCCTCTATCCGATCCTATCCTCTATCCTATCCTATCCTCTATCCTATAATATCATCTATCCTATTCTATTCCCTATCCTATCCTCTACCCTATCCTATCCTGTATCCTATAATATCATTTATCCTATACTATTCTCTATCCTATCGTATCCTCTATCCTATACTATTCTCTATCCTATCCTATACTCTATCCTATACTATCCTCTATCGTATCCTATCCTCTATCCGATCCTATCCTCTATCCTATCCTATCCTCTATCCTATCCTCTATCCTATCCTATCCTCTATCCTATCCTATCCTCTATCCTATCCTCTATCCTATCCTATCCTCTATCCTATCCTATCCTCTATCCTATCCTATCTATCCTCTATCCTATCCTATCCTCTATCCTATCCTATCCTCTATCCTATCCTATCCTCTATCCTATCCTATCCTCTATCCTATCCTATCCTCTATCCTCTATCCTATCCTATCCTCTATCCTCTATCCTATCCTATCCTCTATCCTATACTCTATCCTATGCTATCCTGTATCCTATCCAAATTATACCCTACCCTCTATCCTATCCTATCCTCTATCCTATCCTATACTCTATTATATCCTATCCTATCTTATCCTCTATCCTTTCCTATCCTTTATCTTATCCTATCCTCTATCCTATCCTATCCGCTATCCTATCCTATCCTCTATCCTATCCTAAACTCTATCCTATACTATCCTCTATCCTATCCTCTATTCTAACCTATCCTCTATCCTATCCTATCCTCTATCCTATCCTATCCTCTATCCTATCCTATCCTCTATCCTATCCTATCCTCTATCCTATCCTATCCTCTATCCTATCCTATCCTCTATCCTATCCTATCCTCTATCCTATCCTATCCTCTATCCTATCCTATCCTCTATTCTATCCTATCCTCTATCCTATCCTATCCTCTATCCGATTCTATCCTCTATCCTATCCTATCCTCTATCCTATCCTATCCTCTATCCTATCCAATCCTCTATCCTATCCTATCCCCTATCCTATCCTATCCTCTATCCTATCCTATCCTCTATCCTATTCTATTCCCTATCCTATCCTCTTCCCCATCCTATCCTCTATCCTATCCAATCTTCTATCCTATCCTCTATCCTATCCTCTATCCTATCCTATCTTCTATCCTATAATATCTTCTATTCTATCCTATTCTCTATCCTATCCTATCCTCTATCCTATACTATCCTCTATCCTATCCTATCCTCTATCCTATCCTCTATCCTATCCTATCCTCTATCCTATCCTATCCTCTATAATATCGTTTCCTCTATCCTATCCTATCCTCTATCCTATAATATTCTCTATCCTATCCTGAATCCTCTCCTATCCTCTATCCTATCCTATCCTGTATCCTATCCTATCCTCTATCCTAACCTATCCTCTATCCTATAATATTCTCTATCCAATCCTGAATCCTCTCCTCTCCTCTATCCTATCCTATCCTCTATCCTATCCTATCCTCTATCCTATCCTCTATTCTAACCTATCCTCTATCCTATCCTATCCTCTATCCTATCCTATCCTGAATCCTATCCTATCCTCTATCCTATACTATCCTCTATCGTATCCTATCCTCTATCCTGTCCTATCCTCTATTCTATAATATCATCTATCCTATACTATTCTCTATCCTATCCTATCCTCTACCCTATACTATCCTCTATAGTATCTTATCCTCTATCCTATCCTATCCTCTATCCTATAACATCATTTATCCTATACTATTCTCTATCCTATCCTATCCTCTATCCAATACCATCCCCTATCGTATCCTATCCTCTATCCTATAATATCATTTATCCTATACTATTCTCTATCCTATCCTATCCTCTATCCAATACCATCCTCTATCGTATCCTATCCTCTATCCGATCCTATCCTCTATCCTATCCTATCCTCTATCCTATCCTATCCTCTATCCTATCCTATCCTCTATCCTATCCTCTATTCTAACCTATCCTCTATCCTATCCTATCCTCTATCCTATCCTATCCTCTATCCTATCCTATCCTGAATCCTATCCTATCCTCTATCCTATCCTATCCTCTATCCTATCCTATCCTCTATCCTATCCTATCCTCTATCCTATCCTATCCTCTATCCTATCCTATCCTGTATCCTATCCAATCCTCTATCCTATCCTATCCCCTATCCTATCCTATCCTCTATCCTATCCTATCCTCTATCCTATCCTCTACCCTATCCTATCCTGTATCCTATAATATCATTTATCCAATACTATTTTCTATCCTATCCTATCCTCTATCCTATACTATCCTCTATCGTATCCTATCCTCTATCCTATCCTATCCTCTATCCTATCCTATCCTCTATCCTATCCTATCCTCTATCCTATCCTATCCTCTATAATATCGTTTCCTCTATCCTATCCTATCCTCTATCCTATAATATTCTCTATCCTATCCTATCCTCTATCCTATAATATCCTCTATCCCATCCAATCCTCTATCCTATCCTCTATCGTATCCTATCCTCTATCCGATTCTATCCTCTATCCTATCCTATCCTCCATCCTATCCTATTCTCTATCCTATCCTCTACCCTATCCTATCCTGTATCCTATAATATCATTTATCCAATACTATTTTCTATCCTATCCTATCCTCTATCCTATACTATCCTCTATCGTATCCTATCCTCTATCCTATCCTATCCTCTATCCTATCCTATCCTCTATCCTATCCTATCCTCTATCCTATCCTATCCTCTATAATATCGTTTCCTCTATCCTATCCTCTCCTCTATCCTATAATATTCTCTATCCTATCCTGAATCCTCTCCTATCCTCTATCCTATCCTATACTCCATCCTATAATATCCTCTATCCTAACCAATCCTCTATCCTATCCTCTATCGTATCCTATCCTCTATCCGATTCTATCCTCTATCCTATCCTATCCTCCATCCTATCCTATTCTCTATCCTATCCTCTACCCTATCCTATCCTGTATCCTATAATATCATTTATCCAATACTATTCTCTATCCTGTCCTATCCTCTATCCTATACTATCCTCTATCCTATCCTCTACCCTATCCTATCCTGTATCCTATAATATCATTTATCCAATACTATTTTCTATCCTATCCTATCCTCTATCCTATACTATCCTCTATCGTATCCTATCCTCTATCCTATCCTATCATCTATCCTATCCTATCCTCTATCCTATTCTATCCTCTATAATATCTTTTCCTCTATCCTATCCTATCCTCTATCCTATAATATTCTCTATCCTATCCCGAATCCTCTCCTATCCTCTATCCTATCCTATCCTCTATTCTATCCTATCCTCTATCCTATCCTATCCTCTATCCTATCCTATCCACTTATCCTATCCTCTATTCTAACCTATCCTCTATCCTATCCTATCCTCTATCCTATCCTATCCTCTATCCTATCCTATCCTCTATCCTATCCTATCCTCTATCCTATCCTATCCTCTATCCTATCCTATCCTCTATCCTATCCTATCCTCTATCCTATCCTATCCTCTATCCTATCCTATCCTCTATCCTATCCTATCCTATCATCTATCCTATCCTATCCTCTATCCTATCCTATCCTCCATCCTCTCCTATCCTCTATAATATCGTTTCCTCTATCCTATCCTATCCTCTATCCTATTCTATCCTCTATAATATCTTTTCCTCTATCCTATCCTATCCTCTATCCTATAATATTCTCTATCCTATCCCGAATCCTCTCCTATCCTCTATCCTATCCTATCCTCTATTCTATCCTATCCTCTATCCTATCCTATCCTCTATCCTATCCTATCCACTTATCCTATCCTCTATCCTATCCTATCCTCTATCCTATCCTATCCTCTATCCTATCCTATCCTCTATCCTATCCTATCCTCTATCCTATCCTATCCTCTATCCTATCCTATCCTCTATCCTATCCTATCCTCTATCCTATCCTATCCTCTATTCTATCCTATCCTCTATCCTATCCTATCCTCTATCCTATCCTATCCACTATCCTATCCTCTATTCTAACCTATCCTCTATCCTATCCTATGCTCTATCCTATCCTCTATCCTATCCTATCCTCTATCCTATCCTATCCTCTATCCTATCCTATCCTCTATCCTATCCTATCCTCTATCCTATCCTATCCTCTATCCTATCCTATCCTCTATCCTATCCTATCCTCTATCCTATCCTATCCTCTATCCTATCCTATCCTCTATCCTATCCTATCCTCTATCCTATCCTGTCCTCTATCCTATCCTATCCTCTATCCTATCCTATCCTCTATCCTATCCTATCCTCTATCCTATCCTATCCTCTATCCTATCCTATCCTCTATCCTATCCTATCCTCTATAATATCTTTTCCTCTATCCTATCCTATCCTCTATCCTATAATATTCTCTATCCTATCCCGAATCCTCTCCTATCCTCTATCCTATCCTATCCTCTATCCTATCCTATACTCTATCCTATCCTATCCACTATCCTATCCTCTATTCTAACATATCCTCTATCCTATCCTATGCTCTATCCTATCCTCTATCCTATCCTATCCTTTATCCTATCCTATCCTCTATCCTATCCTATCCTCAATCCTATCCTATCCTCTATCCTATCCTATCCTCTATCCTATCCTATCCTCTATCCTATCCTCTATCCTATCCTCTATCCTATCCTATCCTCTATCCTATCCTCTATCCTATCCTATCCTCTATCCTATCCTATCCTCTATCCTATCCTATCCTCTATCCTATCCTATCCTCTATCCTATCCTATCCTCTATCCTATCCTATCCTCTATCCTATCCTATCCTCTATCCTATCCTATCCTCTATCCTATCCTATCCTCTATCCTATCCTATCCTCTATCCTATCCTATCCTCTATCCTATCCTATCCTCTATCCTATCCTATCCTCTATCCTATCCTATCCTCTATCCTATCCTATCCTCTATCCTATCCTATCCTCTATCCTATCCTATCCTCTATCCTATCCTATCCTCTATCCTATCCTATCCTCTATCCTATCCTATCCTCTATCCTATCCTATCCTCTATCCTATCCTCTATTCTAACCTATCCTCTATCCTATCCTATCCTCTATCCTATCCTATCCTCTATCCTATCCTATCCTGAATCCTATCCTAACCTCTATCCTATACTATCCTCTATCGTATCCTATCCTCTATCCTATCCTATCCTCTACTCTATAATATCATCTATCCTATACTATTCTCTATCCTATCCTATCCTCTACCCTATACTATCCTCTATAGTATCTTATCCTCTATCCTATCCTATCCTCTATTCTATCCAATCCCCTATCCTATCCTCTATCCTATCCTATCCTCTATCCTATCCTATCCTCTATCCTATCCTATCCTCTATCCTATCCTATCCTCTATCCTATCCTATCCTCTATCCTATCCTATCCTCTATCCTATCCTATCCTCTATCCTATCCTATCCTATCCTCTATCCTATCCTATCCTCTATTCTATCCTATCCTCTATCCTATCCTATCCTCTATCCTATCCTATGCACTATCCTATCCTCTATTCTAACCTATCCTCTATCCTATCCTATGCTCTATCCTATCCTCTATCCTATCCTATCCTCTATCCTATCCTATCCTCTATTCTATCCTATCCTCTATCCTATCCTATCCTCTATCCTATCCTATGCACTATCCTATCCTCTATTCTAACCTATCCTCTATCCTATCCTATGCTCTATCCTATCCTCTATCCTATCCTATCCTCTATCCTATCCTATCCTCTATCCTATCCTATCCTCTATCCTATCCTATCCTCTATCCTATCCTATCCTCTATCCTATCCTATCCTCTATCCTATCCTATCCTCTATCCTATCCCATCCTCTATCCTATCCTATCCTCTATCCTATCCTATCCTCTATCCTATCCTATCCTCTATCCTATCCTATCCTCTATCCTATCCTATCCTCTATTCTATCCTATCCTCTATCCTATCCTATCCTCTATCCTATCCTATCCTCTATCCTATCCTGTCCTCTATCCTATCCTATCCTCTATCCTATCCTATCCTCTATCCTATCCTCTATCCTATCCTATCCTCTATCCTATCCTATCCTCTATCCTATCCTATCCTCTATCCTATCCTATCCTCTATCCTATCCTATCCTCTATCCTATCCTCTATCCTATCCTATCCTCTATCCTATCCTATCCTCTATCCTATCCTATCCTCTATCCTATCCTATCCTCTATCCTATCCTATCCTCTATCCTATCCTATCCTCTATAATATCGTTTCCTCTATCCTATCCTATCCTCTATACTATAATATTCTCTATCCTATCCTGAATCCTCTCCTATCCTCTATCCTATCCTCTACCCTATCCTATCCTGTATCCTATAATATCATTTATCCAATACTATTTTCTATCCTATCCTATCCTCTATCCTATACTATCCTCTATCGTATCCTATCCTCTATCCTATCCTATCCTCTATCCTATCCTATCCTCTATCCTATCCTATCCTCTATCCTATCCTATCCTCTATAATATCGTTTCCTCTATGCTATCCTATCCTCTATCCTATAATATTCTCTATCCTATCCTGAATCCTCTCCTATCCTCTATCCTATCCTATCCTCTATCCTATCCTATCCTCTATCCTATAATATCCTCTATCCTATCCAATCCTCTATCCTATCCTCTATCGTATCCTATCCTCTATCCGATTCTATCCTCTATCCTATCCTATCCTCCATCCTATCCTATTCTCTATCCTATCCTCTACCCTATCCTATCCTGTATCCTATAATATCATTTATCCAATACTATTCTCTATCCTGTCCTATCCTCTATCCTATACTATCCTCTATCGTATCCTATCCTCTATCCGATCCTATCCTCTATCCTATCCTATCATCTATCCTATCCTATCCTCTATCCTATAATATCATCTATCCTATTCTATTCCCTATCCTATCCTCTACCCTATCCTATCGTGTATCCTATAATATCATTTATCCTATACTATTCTCTATCCTATCGTATCCTCTATCCTATACTATTCTCTATCCTATCCTATACTCTATCCTATACTATCCTCTATCGTATCCTATCCTCTATCCGATCCTATCCTCTATCCTATCCTATCCTCTATCCTATCCTCTATCCTATCCTATCCTCTATCCTATCCTATCCTCTATCCTATCCTCTATCCTATCCTATCCTCTATCCTATCCTATCCTCTATCCTATCCTATCCTATCCTCTATCCTATCCTATCCTCTATCCTATCCTATCCTCTATCCTATCCTATCCTCTATCCTATCCTATCCTCTATCCTATCCTATCCTCTATCCTCTATCCTATCCTATCCTCTATCCTCTATCCTATCCTATCCTCTATCCTATACTCTATCCTATACTATCCTGTATCCTATCCAAATTATACCCTACCCTCTATCCTATCCTATCCTCTATCCTATCCTATACTCTATTATATCCTATCCTATCTTATCCTCTATCCTTTCCTATCCTTTATCTTATCCTATCCTCTATCCTATCCTATCCGCTATCCTATCCTATCCTCTATCCTATCCTAAACTCTATCCTATACTATCCTCTATCCTATCCTCTATTCTAACCTATCCTCTATCCTATCCTATCCTCTATCCTATCCTATCCTCTATCCTATCCTATCCTCTATCCTATCCTATCCTCTATCCTATCCTATCCTCTATCCTATCCTATCCTCTATCCTATCCTATCCTCTATCCTATCCTATCCTCTATCCTATCCTATCCTCTATTCTATCCTATCCTCTATCCTATCCTATCCTCTATCCGATTCTATCCTCTATCCTATCCTATCCTCTATCCTATCCTATCCTCTATCCTATCCAATCCTCTATCCTATCCTATCCCCTATCCTATCCTATCCTCTATCCTATCCTATCCTCTATCCTATTCTATTCCCTATCCTATCCTCTTCCCCATCCTATCCTCTATCCTATCCAATCTTCTATCCTATCCTCTATCCTATCCTCTATCCTATCCTATCTTCTATCCTATAATATCTTCTATTCTATCCTATTCTCTATCGTATCCTATCCTCTATCCTATACTATCCTCTATCCTATCCTATCCTCTATCCTATCCTCTATCCTATCCTATCCTCTATAATATCGTTTCCTCTATCCTATCCTATCCTCTATCCTATAATATTCTCTATCCTATCCTGAATCCTCTCCTATCCTCTATCCTATCCTATCCTGTATCCTATCCTATCCTCTATCCTAACCTATCCTCTATCCTATAATATTCTCTATCCAATCCTGAATCCTCTCCTCTCCTCTATCCTATCCTATCCTCTATCCTATCCTATCCTCTATCCTATCCTCTATTCTAACCTATCCTCTATCCTATCCTATCCTCTATCCTATCCTATCCTCTATCCTATCCTATCCTGAATCCTATCCTATCCTCTATCCTATACTATCCTCTATCGTATCCTATCCTCTATCCTGTCCTATCCTCTATTCTATAATATCATCTATCCTATACTATTCTCTATCCTATCCTATCCTCTACCCTATACTATCCTCTATAGTATCTTATCCTCTATCCTATCCTATCCTCTATCCTATAACATCATTTATCCTATACTATTCTCTATCCTATCCTATCCTCTATCCAATACCATCCCCTATCGTATCCTATCCTCTATCCTATAATATCATTTATCCTATACTATTCTCTATCCTATCCTATCCTCTATCCAATACCATCCTCTATCGTATCCTATCCTCTATCCGATCCTATCCTCTATCCTATCCTATCCTCTATCCTATCCTATCCTCTATCCTATCCTATCCTCTATCCTATCCTCTATTCTAACCTATCCTCTATCCTATCCTATCCTCTATCCTATCCTATCCTCTATCCTATCCTATCCTGAATCCTATCCTATCCTCTATCCTATCCTATCCTCTATCCTATCCTATCCTCTATCCTATCCTATCCTCTATCCTATCCTATCCTCTATCCTATCCTATCCTCTATCCTATCCTATCCTGTATCCTATCCAATCCTCTATCCTATCCTATCCCCTATCCTATCCTATCCTCTATCCTATCCTATCCTCTATCCTATCCTCTACCCTATCCTATCCTGTATCCTATAATATCATTTATCCAATACTATTTTCTATCCTATCCTATCCTCTATCCTATACTATCCTCTATCGTATCCTATCCTCTATCCTATCCTATCCTCTATCCTATCCTATCCTCTATCCTATCCTATCCTCTATCCTATCCTATCCTCTATAATATCGTTTCCTCTATCCTATCCTATCCTCTATCCTATAGTATTCTCTATCCTATCCTGAATCCTCTCCTATCCTCTATCCTATCCTATCCTCTATCCTATCCTATCCTCTATCCTATAATATCCTCTATCCTATCCAATCCTCTATCCTATCCTCTATCGTATCCTATCCTCTATCCGATTCTATCCTCTATCCTATCCTATCCTCCATCCTATCCTATTCTCTATCCTATCCTCTACCCTATCCTATCCTGTATCCAATACTATTCTCTATCCTGTCCTATCCTCTATCCTGTCCTATCCTCTATCCTATACTATCCTCTATCGTATCCTATCCTCTATCCGATCCTATCCTCTATCCTATCCTATCATCTATCCTATCCTATCCTCTATCCTATCCTATCCTCTATCCTATCCTATCCTCTATCCTATCCTATCCTCTATCCTATCCTATCCTCTATCCTATCCTATCCTCTATCCTATCCTATCCTCTATCCTATCCTATCCTCTATCCTATCCTATCCTCTATCCTATCCTATCCTGTATCCTATCCAAACCTCTATCCTATCCTATCCCCTATCCTATCCTATCCTCTATCCTATCCTATCCTCTATCCTATCCTCTACCCTATCCTATCCTGTATCCTATAATATCATTTATCCAATACTATTTTCTATCCTATCCTATCCTCTATCCTATACTATCCTCTATCGTATCCTATCCTCTATCCTATCCTATCCTCTATCCTATCCTATCCTCTATCCTATCCTATCCTCTATCCTATCCTATCCTCTATAATATCGTTTCCTCTATCCTATCCTATCCTCTATCCTATAATATTCTCTATCCTATCCTGAATCCTCTCCTATCTTCTATCCTATCCTATCCTCTATCCTATCCTATCCTCTATCCTATAATATCCTCTATCCTATCCAATCCTCTATCCTATCCTCTATCGTATCCTATCCTCTTTCCGATTCTATCCTCTATCCTATCCTATCCTCCATCCTATCCTATTCTCTATCCTATCCTCTACCCTATCCTATCCTGTATCCTATAATATCATTTATCCAATACTATTCTCTATCCTGTCCTATCCTCTATCCTATACTATCCTCTATCGTATCCTATCCTCTATCCGATCCTATCCTCTATCCTATCCTATCATCTATCCTATCCTATCCTCTATCCTATTCTATCCTCTATAATATCTTTTCCTCTATCCTATCCTATCCTCTATCCTATAATATTCTCTATCCTATCCCGAATCCTCTCCTATCCTCTATCCTATCCTATCCTCTATTCTATCCTATCCTCTATCCTATCCTATCCTCTATCCTATCCTATCCACTTATCCTATCCTCTATTCTAACCTATCCTCTATCCTATCCTATCCTCTATCCTATCCTATCCTCTATCCTATCCTATCCTCTATCCTATCCTATCCTCTATCCTATCCTATCCTCTATCCTATCCTATCCTCTATCCTATCCTATCCTATCCTCTATCCTATCCTATCCTCTATCCTATCCTATCCTCTATCATATCCTATCCTCTATCCTATCCTATCCTCTATCCTATCCTATCCTCTATCCTATCCTATCCTCTATCCTATCCTATCCTCTCTCCTATCCTATCCTCTATCCTATCCTATCCTCTATCCTATCCTATCCTCTATCCTATCCTATCCTCTATCCTATCCTATCCTCTATCCTATCCTATCCTCTATCCTATCCTATCCTCTATTCTATCCTATCCTCTATCCTATCCTATCCTCTATCCTATCCTATCCACTATCCTATCCTCTATTCTAACCTATCCTCTATCCTATCCTATGCTCTATCCTATCCTCTATCCTATCCTATCCTCTATCCTATCCTATCCTCTATCCTATCCTATCCTCTATCCTATCCTATCCTCTATCCTATCCTCTCCTCTATCCTATCCTATCCTCTATCCTATCCTATCCTCTATCCTATCCTATCCTCTATCCTATCCTATCCTCTATCCTATCCTATCCTCTATCCTATCCTATCCTCTATCCTATCCTATCCTCTATCCTATCCTATCCTCTATCCTATCCTATCCTCTATCCTATCCTATCCTCTATCATATCCTGTCCTCTATCCTATCCTATCCTCTATCCTATCCTATCCTCTATCCTATCCTATCCTCTATCCTATCCTATCCTCTATCCTATCCTATCCTCTATAATATCTTTTCCTCTATCCTATCCTATCCTCTATCCTATAATATTCTCTATCCTATCCCGAATCCTCTCCTATCCTCTATCCTATCCTATCCTCTATCCTATCCTATCCTCTATCCTATCCTATCCACTATCCTATCCTCTATTCTAACATATCCTCTATCCTATCCTATGCTCTATCCTATCCTCTATCCTATCCTATCCTTTATCCTATCCTATCCTCTATCCTATCCTATCCTCAATCCTATCCTATCCTCTATCCTATCCTATCCTCTATCCTATCCTATCCTCTATCCTATCCTCTATCCTATCCTATGCACTATCCTATCCTCTATTCTAACCTATCCTCTATCCTATCCTATGCTCTATCCTATCCTCTATCCTATCCTATCCTCTATCCTATCCTATCCTCTATCCTATCCTATCCTCTATCCTATCCTATCCTCTATCCTATCCTATCCTCTATCCTATCCTGTATCCTATAATATCATTTATCCAATACTATTTTCTATCCTATCCTATCCTCTATCCTATACTATCCTCTATCGTATCCTATCCTCTATCCTATCCTATCCTCTATCCTATCCTATCCTCTATCCTATCCTATCCTCTATCCTATCCTATCCTCTATAATATCGTTTCCTCTATCCTATCCTATCCTCTATCCTATAGTATTCTCTATCCTATCCTGAATCCTCTCCTATCCTCTATCCTATCCTATCCTCTATCCTATCCTATCCTCTATCCTATAATATCCTCTATCCTATCCAATCCTCTATCCTATCCTCTATCGTATCCTATCCTCTATCCGATTCTATCCTCTATCCTATCCTATCCTCCATCCTATCCTATTCTCTATCGTATCCTCTACCCTATCCTATCCTGTATCCAATACTATTCTCTATCCTGTCCTATCCTCTATCCTGTCCTATCCTCTATCCTATACTATCCTCTATCGTATCCTATCCTCTATCCGATCCTATCCTCTATCCTATCCTATCATCTATCCTATCCTATCCTCTATCCTATCCTATCCTCTATCCTATCCTATCCTCTATCCTATCCTATCCTCTATCCTATCCTATCCTCTATCCTATCCTATCCTCTATCCTATCCTATCCTCTATCCTATCCTATCCTCTATCCTATCCTATCCTCTATCCTATCCTATCCTGTATCCTATCCAATCCTCTATCCTATCCTATCCCCTATCCTATCCTATCCTCTATCCTATCCTATCCTCTATCCTATCCTCTACCCTATCCTATCCTGTATCCTATAATATCATTTATCCAATACTATTTTCTATCCTATCCTATCCTCTATCCTATACTATCCTCTATCGTATCCTATCCTCTATCCTATCCTATCCTCTATCCTATCCTATCCTCTATCCTATCCTATCCTCTATCCTATCCTATCCTCTATAATATCGTTTCCTCTATCCTATCCTATCCTCTATCCTATAATATTCTCTATCCTATCCTGAATCCTCTCCTATCTTCTATCCTATCCTATCCTCTATCCTATCCTATCCTCTATCCTATAATATCCTCTATCCTATCCAATCCTCTATCCTATCCTCTATCGTATCCTATCCTCTTTCCGATTCTATCCTCTATCCTATCCTATCCTCCATCCTATCCTATTCTCTATCCTATCCTCTACCCTATCCTATCCTGTATCCTATAATATCATTTATCCAATACTATTCTCTATCCTGTCCTATCCTCTATCCTATACTATCCTCTATCGTATCCTATCCTCTATCCGATCCTATCCTCTATCCTATCCTATCATCTATCCTATCCTATCCTCTATCCTATTCTATCCTCTATAATATCTTTTCCTCTATCCTATCTTATCCTCTATCCTATAATATTCTCTATCCTATCCCGAATCCTCTCCTATCCTCTATCCTATCCTATCCTCTATTCTATCCTATCCTCTATCGTATCCTATCCTCTATCCTATCCTATCCACTTATCCTATCCTCTATTCTAACCTATCCTCTATCCTATCCTATCCTCTATCCTATCCTATCCTCTATCCTATCCTATCCTCTATCCTATCCTATCCTCTATCCTATCCTATCCTCTATCCTATCCTATCCTCTATCCTATCCTATCCTCTATCCTATCCTATCCTCTATCCTATCCTATCCTATCCTCTATCCTATCCTATCCTCTATCCTATCCTATCCTCTATCCTATCCTATCCTCTATCCTATCCTATCCTCTATCCTATCCTATCCTCTATCCTATCCTATCCTCTATCCTATCCTATCCTCTATCCTATCCTATCCTCTATCCTATCCTATCCTCTATCCTATCCTATCCTCTATCCTATCCTATCCTCTATCCTATCCTATCCTCTATCCTATCCTATCCTCTATCCTATCCTATCCTCTATCCTATCCTATCCTCTATCCTATCCTATCCTCTATTCTATCCTATCCTCTATCCTATCCTATCCTCTATCCTATCCTATCCACTATCCTATCCTCTATTCTAACCTATCCTCTATCCTATCCTATGCTCTATCCTATCCTCTATCCTATCCTATCCTCTATCCTATCCTATCCTCTATCCTATCCTATCCTCTATCCTATCCTATCCTCTATCCTATCCTATCCTCTATCCTATCCTATCCTCTATCCTATCCTATCCTCTATCCTATCCTATCCTCTATCCTATCCTATCCTCTATCCTATCCTATCCTCTATCCTATCCTATCCTCTATCCTATCCTATCCTCTATCCTATCCTATCCTCTATCCTATCCTATCCTCTATCCTATCCTATCCTCTATCATATCCTGTCCTCTATCCTATCCTATCCTCTATCCTATCCTATCCTCTATCCTATCCTATCCTCTATCCTATCCTATCCTCTATCCTATCCTATCCTCTATAATATCTTTTCCTCTATCCTATCCTATCCTCTATCCTATAATATTCTCTATCCTATCCCGAATCCTCTCCTATCCTCTATCCTATCCTATCCTCTATCCTATCCTATCCTCTATCCTATCCTATCCACTATCCTATCCTCTATTCTAACATATCCTCTATCCTATCCTATGCTCTATCCTATCCTCTATCCTATCCTATCCTTTATCCTATCCTATCCTCTATCCTATCCTATCCTCAATCCTATCCTATCCTCTATCCTATCCTATCCTCTATCCTATCCTATCCTCTATCCTATCCTCTATCCTATCCTATGCACTATCCTATCCTCTATTCTAACCTATCCTCTATCCTATCCTATGCTCTATCCTATCCTCTATCCTATCCTATCCTCTATCCTATCCTATCCTCTATCCTATCCTATCCTCTATCCTATCCTATCCTCTATCCTATCCTATCCTCTATCCTATCCTATCCTGTATCCTATCCAATCCTCTATCCTATCCTATCCCCTATCCTATCCTATCCTCTATCCTATCCTATCCTGTATCCTATCCTCTACCCTATCCTATCCTGTATCCTATAATATCATTTATCCAATACTATTTTCTATCCTATCCTATCCTCTATCCTATACTATCCTCTATCGTATCCTATCCTCTATCCTATCCTATCCTCTATCCTATCCTATCCTCTATCCTATCCTATCCTCTATCCTATCCTATCCTCTATAATATCGTTTCCTCTATCCTATCCTCTCCTCTATCCTATAATATTCTCTATCCTATCCTGAATCCTCTCCTATCCTCTATCCTATCCTATCCTCTATCCTATAATATCCTCTATCCTATCCAATCCTCTATCCTATCCTCTATCGTATCCTATCCTCTATCCGATTCTATCCTCTATCCTATCCTATCCTCCATCCTATCCTATCCTATCCTCCATCCTATAATATTCTCTATCCTATCCTCTACCCTATCCTATCCTGTATCCTATAATATCATTTATCCAATACTATTCTCTATCCTGTCCTATCCTCTATCCTATACTATCCTCTATCCTATCCTCTACCCTATCCTATCCTGTATCCTATAATATCATTTATCCAATACTATTTTCTATCCTATCCTATCCTCTATCCTATACTATCCTCTATCGTATCCTATCCTCTATCCTATCCTATCCTCTATCCTATCCTATCCTCTATCCTATCCTATCCTCTATCCTATCCTATCCTCTATAATATCGTTTCCTCTATCCTATCCTCTCCTCTATCCTATAATATTCTCTATCCTATCCTGAATCCTCTCCTATCCTCTATCCTATCCTATCCTCTATCCTATAATATCCTCTATCCTAACCAATCCTCTATCCTATCCTCTATCGTATCCTATCCTCTATCCGATTCTATCCTCTATCCTATCCTATCCTCCATCCTATCCTATTCTCTATCCTATCCTCTACCCTATCCTATCCTGTATCCTATAATATCATTTATCCAATACTATTCTCTATCCTGTCCTATCCTCTATCCTATACTATCCTCTATCCTATCCTCTACCCTATCCTATCCTGTATCCTATAATATCATTTATCCAATACTATTTTCTATCCTATCCTATCCTCTATCCTATACTATCCTCTATCGTATCCTATCCTCTATCCTATCCTATCATCTATCCTATCCTATCCTCTATCCTATTCTATCCTCTATAATATCTTTTCCTCTATCCTATCCTATCCTCTATCCTATAATATTCTCTATCCTATCCCGAATCCTCTCCTATCCTCTATCCTATCCTATCCTCTATTCTATCCTATCCTCTATCCTATCCTATCCTCTATCCTATCCTATCCACTTATCCTATCCTCTATTCTAACCTATCCTCTATCCTATCCTATCCTCTATCCTATCCTATCCTCTATCCTATCCTATCCTCTATCCTATCCTATCCTCTATCCTATCCTATCCTCTATCCTATCCTATCCTCTATCCTATCCTATCCTCTATCCTATCCTATCCTATCATCTATCCTATCCTATCCTCTATCCTATCCTATCCTCCATCCTCTCCTATCCTCTATAATATCGTTTCCTCTATCCTATCCTATCCTCTATCCTATTCTATCCTCTATAATATCTTTTCCTCTATCCTATCCTATCCTCTATCCTATAATATTCTCTATCCTATCCCGAATCCTCTCCTATCCTCTATCCTATCCTATCCTCTATTCTATCCTATCCTCTATCCTATCCTATCCTCTATCCTATCCTATCCACTTATCCTATCCTCTATCCTATCCTATCCTCTATCCTATCCTATCCTCTATCCTATCCTATCCTCTATCCTATCCTATCCTCTATCCTATCCTATCCTCTATCCTATCCTATCCTCTATCCTATCCTATCCTCTATCCTATCCTATCCTCTATTCTATCCTATCCTCTATCCTATCCTATCCTCTATCCTATCCTATCCACTATCCTATCCTCTATTCTAACCTATCCTCTATCCTATCCTATGCTCTATCCTATCCTCTATCCTATCCTATCCTCTATCCTATCCTATCCTCTATCCTATCCTATCCTCTATCCTATCCTATCCTCTATCCTATCCTATCCTCTATCCTATCCTATCCTCTATCCTATCCTATCCTCTATCCTATCCTATCCTCTATCCTATCCTATCCTCTATCCTATCCTATCCTCTATCCTATCCTATCCTCTATCCTATCCTGTCCTCTATCCTATCCTATCCTCTATCCTATCCTATCCTCTATCCTATCCTATCCTCTATCCTATCCTATCCTCTATCCTATCCTATCCTCTATAATATCTTTTCCTCTATCCTATCCTATCCTCTATCCTATAATATTCTCTATCCTATCCCGAATCCTCTCCTATCCTCTATCCTATCCTATCCTCTATCCTATCCTATACTCTATCCTATCCTATCCACTATCCTATCCTCTATTCTAACATATCCTCTATCCTATCCTATGCTCTATCCTATCCTCTATCCTATCCTATCCTTTATCCTATCCTATCCTCTATCCTATCCTATCCTCAATCCTATCCTATCCTCTATCCTATCCTATCCTCTATTCTATCCTATCCTCTATCCTATCCTCTATCCTATCCTCTATCCTATCCTATCCTCTATCCTATCCTCTATCCTATCCTATCCTCTATCCTATCCTATCCTCTATCCTATCCTATCCTCTATCCTATCCTATCCTCTATCCTATCCTATCCTCTATCCTATCCTATCCTCTATCCTATCCTATCCTCTATCCTATCCTATCCTCTATCCTATCCTATCCTCTATCCTATCCTATCCTCTATCCTATCCTATCCTCTATCCTATCCTATCCTCTATCCTATCCTATCCTCTATCCTATCCTATCCTCTATCCTATCCTATCCTCTATCCTATCCTATCCTCTATCCTATCCTATCCTCTATCCTATCCTATCCTCTATCCTATCCTATCCTCTATCCTATCCTCTATTCTAACCTATCCTCTATCCTATCCTATCCTCTATCCTATCCTATCCTCTATCCTATCCTATCCTGAATCCTATCCTAACCTCTATCCTATACTATCCTCTATCGTATCCTATCCTCTATCCTATCCTATCCTCTATTCTATAATATCATCTATCCTATACTATTCTCTATCCTATCCTATCCTCTACCCTATACTATCCTCTATAGTATCTTATCCTCTATCCTATCCTATCCTCTATTCTATCCAATCCCCTATCCTATCCTCTATCCTATCCTATCCTCTATCCTATCCTATCCTCTATCCTATCCTATCCTCTATCCTATCCTATCCTCTATCCTATCCTATCCTCTATCCTATCCTATCCTCTATCCTATCCTATCCTCTATCCTATCCTATCCTCTATCCTATCCTATCCTCTATTCTATCCTATCCTCTATCCTATCCTATCCTCTATCCTATCCTATGCACTATCCTATCCTCTATTCTAACCTATCCTCTATCCTATCCTATGCTCTATCCTATCCTCTATCCTATCCTATCCTCTATCCTATCCTATCCTCTATCCTATCCTATCCTCTATCCTATCCTATCCTCTATCCTATCCTATCCTCTATCCTATCCTATCCTCTATCCTATCCTATCCTCTATCCTATCCCATCCTCTATCCTATCCTATCCTCTATCCTATCCTATCCTCTATCCTATCCTATCCTCTATCCTATCCTATCCTCTATCCTATCCTATCCTCTATTCTATCCTATCCTCTATCCTATCCTATCCTCTATCCTATCCTATCCTCTATCCTATCCTGTCCTCTATCCTATCCTATCCTCTATCCTATCCTATCCTCTATCCTATCCTCTATCCTATCCTATCCTCTATCCTATCCTATCCTCTATCCTATCCTATCCTCTATCCTATCCTATCCTCTATCCTATCCTATCCTCTATAATATCGTTTCCTCTATCCTATCCTATCCTCTATACTATAATATTCTCTATCCTATCCTGAATCCTCTCCTATCCTCTATCCTATCCTATCCTGTATCCTATCCTATCCTCTATCCTATCCTATCCTCTATCCTATCCTATCCTGAATCCTATCCTATCCTCTATCCTATACTATCCTCTATCGTATCCTATCCTCTATCCTATCCTATCCTCTATTCTATAATATCATCTATCCTATACTATTCTCTATCCTATCCTATCCTCTACCCTATACTATCCTCTATCCTATCCTATCCTCTATTCTATCCAATCCCCTATCCTATCCTCTATCCTATCCTATCCTCTATCCTATCCTATCCTCTATCCTATCCTATCCTCTATCCTATCCTATCCTCTATCCTATCCTATCCTCTATCCTATCCTATCCTCTATCCTATCCTATCCTCTATCCTATCCTATCCTCTATCCTATCCTATCCTCTATCCTATCCTATCCTCTATTCTATCCTATCCTCTATCCTATCCTATCCTCTATCCTATCCTATGCACTATCCTATCCTCTATTCTAACCTATCCTCTATCCTATCCTATGCTCTATCCTATCCTCTATCCTATCCTATCCTCTATCCTATCCTATCCTCTATCCTATCCTATCCTCTATCCTATCCTATCCTTTATCCTATCCTATCCTCTATCCTATCCTATCCTCAATCCTATCCTATCCTCTATCCTATCCTACCCTCTATCCTATCCTATCCTCTATCCTATCCTCTATCCTATCCTCTATCCTATCCTCTATCCTATCCTATCCTCTATCCTATCCTATCCTCTATCCTATCCTATCCTCTATCCTATCCTATCCTCAATCCTATCCTATCCTCTATCCTATCCTATGCTCTATCCTATCCTCTATCCTATCCTATCCTCTATCCTATCCTATCCTCTATCCTATCCTATGCTCTATCCTATCCTATCCTCTATCCTATCCTATCCTCTATCCTATCCTATCCTCTATCCTATCCTATCCTCTATTCTATCCTATCCTCTATCCTATCCTATCCTCTATCCTATCCTATGCACTATCCTATCCTCTATTCTAACCTATCCTCTATCCTATCCTATGCTCTATCCTATCCTCTATCCTATCCTATCCTCTATCCTATCCTATCCTCTATCCTATCCTATCCTCTATCCTATCCTATCCTCTATCCTATCCTATCCTCTATCCTATCCTATCCTCTATCCTATCCTATCCTCTATCCTATCCCATCCTCTATCCTATCCTATCCTCTATCCTATCCTATCCTCTATCCTATCCTATCCTCTATCCTATCCTATCCTCTATCCTATCCTATCCTCTATTCTATCCTATCCTCTATCCTATCCTATCCTCTATCCTATCCTATCCTCTATCCTATCCTGTCCTCTATCCTATCCTATCCTCTATCCTATCCTATCCTCTATCCTATCCTATCCTCTATCCTATCCTATCCTCTATCCTATCCTATCCTCTATCCTATCCTATCCTCTATCCTATCCTATCCTCTATTCTATCCTATCCTCTATCCTATCCTATCCTCTATCCTATCCTATGCACTATCCTATCCTCTATTCTAACCTATCCTCTATCCTATCCTATGCTCTATCCTATCCTCTATCCTATCCTATCCTCTATCCTATCCTATCCTCTATCCTATCCTATCCTCTATCCTATCCTATCCTTTATCCTATCCTATCCTCTATCCTATCCTATCCTCAATCCTATCCTATCCTCTATCCTATCCTACCCTCTATCCTATCCTATCCTCTATCCTATCCTCTATCCTATCCTCTATCCTATCCTCTATCCTATCCTATCCTCTATCCTATCCTATCCTCTATCCTATCCTATCCTCTATCCTATCCTATCCTCAATCCTATCCTATCCTCTATCCTATCCTATGCTCTATCCTATCCTCTATCCTATCCTATCCTCTATCCTATCCTATCCTCTATCCTATCCTATGCTCTATCCTATCCTATCCTCTATCCTATCCTATCCTCTATCCTATCCTATCCTCTATCCTATCCTATCCTCTATTCTATCCTATCCTCTATCCTATCCTATCCTCTATCCTATCCTATGCACTATCCTATCCTCTATTCTAACCTATCCTCTATCCTATCCTATGCTCTATCCTATCCTCTATCCTATCCTATCCTCTATCCTATCCTATCCTCTATCCTATCCTATCCTCTATCCTATCCTATCCTCTATCCTATCCTATCCTATCCTCTATCCTATCCTATCCTCTATCCTATCCTATCCTCTATCCTATCCCATCCTCTATCCTATCCTATCCTCTATCCTATCCTATCCTCTATCCTATCCTATCCTCTATCCTATCCTATCCTCTATCCTAACCTATCCTCTATTCTATCCTATCCTCTATCCTATCCTATCCTCTATCCTATCCTATCCTCTATCCTATCCTGTCCTCTATCCTATCCTATCCTCTATCCTATCCTATCCTCTATCCTATCCTCTATCCTATCCTATCCTCTATCCTATCCTATCCTCTATCCTATCCTATCCTCTATCCTATCCTATCCTCTATCCTATCCTATCCTCTATCCTATCCTATCCTCTATCCTATCCTATCCTCTATAATATCGTTTCCTCTATCCTATCCTATCCTCTATACTATAATATTCTCTATCCTATCCTGAATCCTCTCCTATCCTCTATCCTATCCTATCTTGTATCCTATCCTATCCTCTATCCTATCCTATCCTCTATCCTATCCTATCCTGAATCCTATCCTATCCTCTATCCTATACTATCCTCTATCGTATCCTATCCTCTATCCTATCCTATCCTCTATTCTATAATATCATCTATCCTATACTATTCTCTATCCTATCCTATCCTCTACCCTATACTATCCTCTATCCTATCCTATCCTGAATCCTATCCTATCCTCTATCCTATACTATCCTCTATCGTATCCTATCCTCTATCCTATCCTATCCTCTATTCTATAATATAATCTATCCTATACTATTCTCTATCCTATCCTATCCTCTACCCTATACTATCCTCTATAGTATCTTATCCTCTATCCTATCGTATCCTCTATTCTATCCAATCCCCTATCCTATCCTCTATCCTATCCTATCCTCTATCCTATCCTATCCTCTATCCTATCCTATCCTCTATCCTATCCTATGCTCTATCCTATCCTATCCTCTATCCTATCCTATCCTCTATCCTATCCTATCCTCTATCCTATCCTATCCTCTATTCTATCCTATCCTCTATCCTATCCTATCCTCTATCCTATCCTATGCACTATCCTATCCTCTATTCTAACCTATCCTCTATCCTATCCTATGCTCTATCCTATCCTCTATCCTATCCTATCCTCTATCCTATCCTATCCTCTATCCTATCCTATCCTCTATCCTATACTATCCTCTATCCTATCCTATCCTCTATCCTATCCTATCCTCTATCCTATCCTATCCTCTATCCTATCCCATCCTCTATCCTATCCTATCCTCTATCCTATCCTATCCTCTATCCTATCCTATCCTCTATCCTATCCTATCCTCTATCCTATCCTATCCTCTATTCTATCCTATCCTCTATCCTATCCTATCCTCTATCCTATCCTATCCTCTATCCTATCCTGTCCTCTATCCTATCCTATCCTCTATCCTATCCTATCCTCTATCCTATCCTCTATCCTATCCTATCCTCTATCCTATCCTATCCTCTATCCTATCCTATCCTCTATCCTATCCTATCCTCTATCCTATCCTATCCTCTATCCTATCCTATCCTCTATCCTATCCTATCCTCTATCCTATCCTATCCTCTATAATATCGTTTCCTCTATCCTATCCTATCCTCTATACTATAATATTCTCTATCCTATCCTGAATCCTCTCCTATCCTCTATCCTATCCTATCCTGTATCCTATCCTATCCTCTATCCTATCCTATCCTCTATCCTATCCTATCCTGAATCCTATCCTATCCTCTATCCTATACTATCCTCTATCGTATCCTATCCTCTATCCTATCCTATCCTCTATTCTATAATATCATCTATCCTATACTATTCTCTATCCTATCCTATCCTCTACCCTATACTATCCTCTATCCTATCCTATCCTGAATCCTATCCTATCCTCTATCCTATACTATCCTCTATCGTATCCTATCCTCTATCCTATCCTATCCTCTATTCTATCCTATCCTCTATCCTATCCTATCCTCTATCCTATCCTATCCTCTATCCTATCCTATCCTCTATCCTATCCTATCCTCTATCCTATCCTATCCTCCATTCTATCCTATCCTCTATCCTATCCTATCCTCTATCCTATCCTATCCTCTATCCTATCCTGTCCTCTATCCTATCCTATCCTCTATCCTATCCTATCCTCTATCCTATCCTCTATCCTATCCTATCCTCTATCCTATCCTATCCTCTATCCTATCCTATCCTCTATCCTATCCTATCCTCTATCCTATCCTATCCTCTATCCTATCCTATCCTCTATAATATCGTTTCCTCTATCCTATCCTATCCTCTATACTATAATATTCTCTATCCTATCCTGAATCCTCTCCTATCCTCTATCCTATCCTATCCTGTATCCTATCCTATCCTCTATCCTATCCTATCCTCTATCCTATCCTATCCTGAATCCTATCCTATCCTCTATCCTATACTATCCTCTATCGTATCCTATCCTCTATCCTATCCTATCCTCTATTCTATAATATCATCTATCCTATACTATTCTCTATCCTATCCTATCCTCTACCCTATACTATCCTCTATCCTATCCTATCCTGAATCCTATCCTATCCTCTATCCTATACTATCCTCTATCGTATCCTATCCTCTATCCTATCCTATCCTCTATTCTATAATATCATCTATCCTATACTATTCTCTATCCTATCCTATCCTCTACCCTATACTATCCTCTATAGTATCTTATCCTCTATCCTATCCTATCCTCTATTCTATCCAATCCCCTATCCTATCCTCTATCCTATCCTATCCTCTATCCTATCCTATCCTCTATCCTATCCTATCCTCTATCCTATCCTATCCTCTATCCTATCCTATCCTCTATCCTATCCTATCCTCTATCCTATCCTATCCTCTATCCTATCCTATCCTCTATCCTATCCTATCCTCTATCCTATCCTATCCTCTATTCTATCCTATCCTCTATCCTATCCTATCCTCTATCCTATCCTATGCACTATCCTATCCTCTATTCTAACCTATCCTCTATCCTATCCTATGCTCTATCCTATCCTCTATCCTATCCTATCCTATCCTCTATCCTATCCTATCCTCTATCCTATCCTATCCTCTATCCTATCCTATCCTTTATCCTATCCTATCCTCTATCCTATCCTATCCTCAATCCTATCCTATCCTCTATCCTATCCTATCCTCTATCCTATCCTATCCTCTATCCTATCCTCTATCCTATCCTCTATCCTATCCTCTATCCTATCCTATCCTCTATCCTATCCTATCCTCTATCCTATCCTATCCTCAATCCTATCCTATCCTCTATCCTATCCTATGCACTATCCTATCCTCTATTCTAACCTATCCTCTATCCTATCCTATGCTCTATCCTATCCTCTATCCTATCCTATCCTCTATCCTATCCTATCCTCTATCCTATCCTATCCTCTATCCTATCCTATCCTCTATCCTATCCTATCCTCTATTCTATCGTATCCTCTATCCTATCCTATCCTCTATCCTATCCTATCCTCTATCCTATCCTGTCCTTTATCCTATCCTATCCTCTATCCTAACCTATCCTCTATCCTATCCTCTATCCTATCCTATCCTCTATCCTATCCTATCCTCTATCCTATCCTATCCTCTATCCTATCCTATCCTCTATCCTATCCTATCCTCTATAATATCGTTTCCTCTATCCTATCCTATCCTCTATACTATAATATTCTCTATCCTATCCTGAATCCTCTCCTATCCTCTATCCTATCCTATCCTGTATCCTCTCCTATCCTCTATCCTATCCTATCCTCTATCCTATCCTATCCTCTATCCTATCCTATCCTCTATCCTATCCTCTATTCTAACCTATCCTCGATCCTATCCTATCCTCTATCCTATCCTATCCTCTATCCTATCCTATCATGAATCCTATCCTATCCTCTATCCTATACTATCCTCTATCGTATCCTATCCTCTATCCTATCCTATCCTCTATTCTATAATATCATCTATCCTATACTATTCTCTATCCTATCCTATCCTCTACCCTATACTATCCTCTATAGTATCTTATCCTCTATCCTATCCTATCCTCTATTCTATCCAATCCCCTATCCTATCCTCTATCCTATCCTATCCTCTATCCTATCCTATCCTCTATCCTATCCTATCCTCTATCCTATCCTATCCTCTATCCTATCCTATCCTCTATCCTATCCTATCCTCTATTCTATCCTATCCTCTATCCTATCCTATGCACTATCCTATCCTCTATTCTAACCTATCCTCTATCCTATCCTATGCTGTATCCTATCCTCTATCCTATCCTATCCTCTATCCTATCCTATCCTCTATCCTATCCTATCCTCTATCCTATCCTATCCTCTATCCTATCCTATCCTCTATCCTATCCTATCCTCTATCCTATCCTATCCTCTATCCTATCCTATCCTCTATCCTATCCTATCCTCTATCCTATCCTATCCTCTATCCTATCCTATCCTCTATCCTATCCTATCCTCAATCCTATCCTATCCTCTATTCTATCCTATCCTCTATCCTGTCCTATCCTCTATCCTATCCTATGCACTATCCTATCCTCTATTCTAACCTATCCTCTATCCTATCCTATCCTCTATCCTATCCTATCCTCTATCCTATCCTATCCTCTATCCTATCCTATCCTTTATCCTATCCTATCCTCTATCCTATCCTATCCTCTATCCTATCCTATCCTCTATCCTATCCTCTATCCTATCCTCTATCCTATCCTATCCTCTATCCTATCCTATCCTCTATACTATCCTATCCTCTATCCTATCCTATCCTCTATTCTATCCTATCCTCTATCCTATCCTATCCTCTATAATATGGTTTCCTCTATCCTATCCTATCCTCTATACTATAATATTCTCTATCCTATCCTGAATCCTCTCCTATCCTCTATCCTATCCTGTATCCTATCCTATCCTCTATCCTATCCTATCCTCTATCCTATCCTATCCTCTATCCTATCCTATCCACTATCCTATCCTATCCTCTATCCTATCCTATCCTCTATCCTATCCTATCCTCTATCCTATCCTATCCTGTATCCTATCCTATCCTATATCCTATCCTATCCTCTATCCTATCCTATCCTCTATCCTATCCTATCCTCTATCCTATCCTATCCTCAATCCTATCCTATCCTCTATTCTATCCTATCCTCTATCCTATCCTATCCTCTATCCTATCCTATGCACTATCCTATCCTCTATTCTAACCTATCCTCTATCCTATCCTATGCTCTATCCTATCCTCTATCCTATCCTATCCTCCATTCTATCCAATCCCCTATCCTATCATCGATCCGAGCCTATCCTCTATCCTATCCTATCCTCTATCCTATAATATCCTCTATCCTATCCAATCCTCTATCCTATCCTCTACCCTATCCTATCCTCTATCCTATAATATCATTTATCCTATACTATTCTCTATCCTATCCTATCCTCTATCCAATACCATCCTCTATCGTATCCTATCCTCTATCCTATAATATCATTTATCCTATACTATTCTCTATCCTATCCTATCCTCTATCCAATACCATCCTCTATCGTATCCTATCCTCTATCCGATCCTATCCTCTATCCTATCCTATCCTCTATCCTATCCTATCCTCTATCCTATCCTATCCTCTATCCTATCCTCTATTCTAACCTATCCTCTATCCTATCCTATCCTCTATCCTATCCTATCCTCTATTCTATCCTATCCTGAATCCTATCCTATCCTCTATCCTATCCTATCCTCTATCCTATCCTATCCTCTATCCTATCCTATCCTCTATCCTATCCTATCCTCTATCCTATCCTATCCTCTATCCTCTCCTCTATCCTATCCTCTATCCTATCCTATCCTCTATCCTATCCTATCCTCTATACTATCCTATCCTCTATCCTATCCTATCCTCTATTCTATCCTATCCTCTATCCTATCCTATCCTCTATAATATGGTTTCCTCTATCCTATCCTATCCTCTATACTATAATATTCTCTATCCTATCCTGAATCCTCTCCTATCCTCTATCCTATCCTGTATCCTATCCTATCCTCTATCCTATCCTATCCTCTATCCTATCCTATCCTCTATCCTATCCTATCCACTATCCTATCCTATCCTCTATCCTATCCTATCCTCTATCCTATCCTATCCTCTATCCTATCCTATCCTGTATCCTATCCTATCCTATATCCTATCCTATCCTCTATCCTATCCTATCCTCTATCCTATCCTATCCTCTATCCTATCCTATCCTCAATCCTATCCTATCCTCTATTCTATCCTATCCTCTATCCTATCCTATCCTCTATCCTATCCTATGCACTATCCTATCCTCTATTCTAACCTATCCTCTATCCTATCCTATGCTCTATCCTATCCTCTATCCTATCCTATCCTCCATTCTATCCAATCCCCTATCCTATCATCGATCCGAGCCTATCCTCTATCCTATCCTATCCTCTATCCTATAATATCCTCTATCCTATCCAATCCTCTATCCTATCCTCTACCCTATCCTATCCTCTATCCTATAATATCATTTATCCTATACTATTCTCTATCCTATCCTATCCTCTATCCAATACCATCCTCTATCGTATCCTATCCTCTATCCTATAATATCATTTATCCTATACTATTCTCTATCCTATCCTATCCTCTATCCAATACCATCCTCTATCGTATCCTATCCTCTATCCGATCCTATCCTCTATCCTATCCTATCCTCTATCCTATCCTATCCTCTATCCTATCCTATCCTCTATCCTATCCTCTATTCTAACCTATCCTCTATCCTATCCTATCCTCTATCCTATCCTATCCTCTATTCTATCCTATCCTGAATCCTATCCTATCCTCTATCCTATCCTATCCTCTATCCTATCCTATCCTCTATCCTATCCTATCCTCTATCCTATCCTATCCTCTATCCTATCCTATCCTGTATCCTATCCAATCCTCTATCCTATCCTATCACCTATCCTATACTATCCTCTATCCTATCCTATCCTCTATTCTATTCTATTCCCTATCCTATCCTCTTCCCCATCCTATCCTCTATCCTATCCAATCTTCTATCCTATCCTCTATCCTATCCTCTATCCTATCCTATCCTCTATCCTATAATATCTTCTATTCTATCCAATTCTCTATCCTATCCTATCCTCTATCCAATACTATCCTCTATCCTATCCTATCCTCTATCCTATCCTATCCTCTATCCTATCCTATCCTCTATCCAATACTATCCTCTATCCTATCCTATCCTCTATCCTATCCTATCCTCTATCCTATCCTATCCTCTATCCTATCCTATCCTCTATCCTATCCTATCCTCTATCCTATCCTATCCTCTATCCTATAATATTCTCTATCCTATCCTGAATCCTCTCCTATCCTCTATCCTAACCTATCCTCTATCCTATAATATTCTCTATCCAATCCTGAATCCTCTCCTATCCTCTATCCTATCCTATCCTCTATCCTATCCTATCCTCTATCCTATCCTCTATTCTAACCTATCCTCTATCCTATCCTATCCTCTATCCTATCCTATCCTGTATCCTATCCTATCCTATATCCTATAATATCCTCTATCCTATCCAATCCTCTATCCTATCCTCTATCGTATCCTATCCTCTATCCGATTCTATCCTCTATCCTATCCTATCCTCCATCATATCCTATTCTCTATCCTATCCTCTACCCTATCCTATCCTGTATCCTATAATATCATTTATCCTATACTATTCTCTATCCTATCCTATCCTCTATCCTATACTATCCTCTATCGTATCCTATCCTCTATCCGATCCTATCCTCTATCCTATCCTATCCTCTATCCTATCCTATTCTGTATCGTATACTCTATCCTATCCTATCCTCTATCTTTTAATATCATCTATCCTATACTATTCTCTATCCTATCCTATCCCCTATCCTATAATATCATCTATCCTATACTATTCTCTATCCGATCCTATCCTCTATCCTATCCTATCCACTATCCTATCCAATCCTCTATCCTATGCTATCCCCTATCCTATCCTATCCTCTATCCTATCCTATCCTCTATCCTATAATATCATCTATCCTATACTGTTCTCTATCCGATCCTATCCTCTATCCTATCGTATCCTCTATCCTATACTATCCTCTATCGTATCCTATCCTCTATCCTATCCTATCCTCTATCCTATCCTATTCTGTATCCTATACTCTACCCTATCCTATCCTCTATCCTATCCTATCCTCTATCCTATAATATCATCTATCCTATTCTATTCCCTATCCTATCCTCTTCCCCATCCTATCCTCTATCCTATCCAATCTTCTATCCTATCCTCTATCCTATCCTCTATCCTATCCTATCCTCTATCCTATAATATCTTCTATTCTATCCTATTCTCTATCCTATCCTATCCTCTATCCTATACTATCCTCTATCGTATCCTATCCTCTATCCTATCCTATCCTCTATTCTATCCAATCCCCTATCCTATCATCTACCCGAACCTATCCTCTATCCTATCCTATCATCTATCCTATAATATCATCTATCCTATCCAATCCTCTATCCTATCCTATCCCCTATCCTATCCTATCCTCTATCCTATCCTATCCTCTATCCTATCCTATCCTCTATCCTATCCTCTATACTATCCTCTATCCTATCCTCTATCCTATCCAATCCTCTATCCTATCCTATCGTCTATCCTATCCTCTATCCTATCCTATCCTCTATCCTATCCTATCCTCTATCCTATCCTATCCTCTATCCTATCCTTTCCTCTATCCTATCCTATCCTCTATCCTATCCTATCCTCTATCCTCTGTCCTATCCTATCCTCTATCCCATTCTATACTCAATCCTATCCTATTCTGTATTATATCCTATCCTCTTTCCTATCATATATCATATCATATCCTCTATCCTATCCTATCCTCCACCCCATAATATCCTCTATCCTATCCTATTCTCTATCCTATCCTATACTCTATCCTATCCTATCCTCTATCCTATCCTATCCTCTATCCTATCCTATCCGCTATACTATCCTATCCGCTATCCTATCCTATCCTCTATCCTATCCTATCCTCTATCCTATCCTATCCTCTATCCTATCCTATCCTCTATCCTATCCTATCCTCTATCCTATCCTATCCTCTATCCTATCCTATCCTCTATCCTCTATCCTATCCTATCCTCTATCCTATCCTATCCTCTATTCTATCCAATCCCCTATCCTATCATCTACCCGAACCTATCCTCTATCCTATCCTATCATCTATCCTATAATATCATCTATCCTATCCAATCCTCTATCCTATCCTATCCCCTATCCTATCCTATCCTCTATCCTATCCTATCCTCTATCCTATCCTATCCTCTATCCTATCCTCTATACTATCCTCTATCCTATCCTCTATCCTATCCAATCCTCTATCCTATCCTATCGTCTATCCTATCCTCTATCCTATCCTATCTTCTATCCTATCCTATCCTCTATCCTATCCTATCCTCTATCCTATCCTTTCCTCTATCCTATCCTATCCTCTATCCTATCCTATCCTCTATCCTCTATCCTATCCTATCCTCTATCCCATTCTATACTCAATCCTATCCTATTCTGTATTATATCCTATCCTCTTTCCTATCCTCTATCATATCATATCCTCTATCCTATCCTATCCTCCACCCCATAATATCCTCTATCCTATCCTATTCTCTATCCTATCCTATACTCTATCCTATGCTATAATGTGTCCTATACAAATTCTACCCTACCCTCTATCCTATCCTATCCTCTATCCTATCCTATCCTCTATCCTATCCTATCCTCTATCCTATCCTATCCTCTATCCTATCCTATCCTCTATCCTATCCTATCCTCTATCCTATCCTATCCTCTATCCTCTATCCTCTATCCTATCCTATCCTCTATCCTATAATATCATTTACCCTATACTATTCTCTATCCTATCGTATCCTCTATCCTATACTATTCTCTATCGTATCCTATCCTCTATCCGATCCTATCCTCTATCCTATCCTATCCTCTATCCTATCCTATCCTATCCTCTATCCTATCCTATCCTCTATCCTATACTATCCTCTATCGTATCCTATCCTCTATCCTATCCTATCCTCTATTCTATAATATCATCTATCCTATACTATTCTCTATCCTATCCTATCCTCTAACCTATACTATCCTCTATAGTATCTTATCCTCTATCCTATCCTATCCTCTATTCTATCCAATCCCCTATCCTATCATCTATCCGAACCTATCCTCTATCCTATCCTATCCTCTATCCTATCCTATCCTCTATTCTATCCAATCCCCTATCCTATCATCGATCCGAGCCTATCCTCTATCCTATCCTATCCTCTATCCTACCCTATTCTGTATCCTATACTCTACCCTATCCTATCATCTATCCTATCCTATCCTCTATCCTATAATATCATCTATCCTATTCTATTCCCTATCCTATCCTCTTCCCTATCCTATCCTCTATCCTATCCAATCTTCTATCCTATCCTCTATCCTTTCCTATCCTGTATCCTATCCTATCCTATATCCTATAATATCCTCTATCCTATCCTATCCTCTATCCGATTCTATCCTCTATCCTATCCTATCCTCCATCCTATCCTATTCTCTATCTTATCCTCTACCCTATCCTATCCTGTATCCTATCATATCATTTATCCTATACTATTCTCTATCCTATCCTATCCTCTATCCTATACTATCCTCTATCGTATCCTATCCTCTATCCGATCCTATCCTCTATCCTATCCTTTCCTCTATCCTATCCTATTCTGTATCGTATACTCCATCCTATCCTATGCTCTATCTTTTAATATCATCTATCCTATTCTATTCCCTGTCCTATCCTCTTCGCCATCCTATCCTCTATCCTATCCAATCTTCTATCCTATCCTCTATCCTATCCTCTATCCTATCCTATCCTCTATCCTATAATATCTTCTATTCTATCCTATTCTCTATCCTATCCTACCCTCTATCCTATCCTATCCTCTATCCTATCCTATCCTCTATCCTATCCTATCCTCTATCCTATCCTATCCTCTATCCTATCCTATCCTCTATCCTATCCTATCCGCTATCCTATCCTATCCGCTATCCTATCCTATCCTCTATCCTATCCTATCCTCTATCCTATCCTATTCTGTATCCTATACTCTACCCTATCCTATCCTCTATCCTATCCTATCCTCTATCCTATAATATCATCAATCCTATTCTATTCCCTGTCCTATCCTCTTCCCCATCCTATCCTCTATCCTATCCAATCTTCTATCCTATCCTCTATCCTATCCTCTATCCTATCCTCTATCCTATCCTATCCTCTATAATATCGTTTCCTCTATCCTATCCTATCCTCTATCCTATACTATCCTCTATCCTCTATCCTCTATCCTATCCTATCCTCTATCCTATAATATCATTTACCCTATACTATTCTCTATCCTATCGTATCCTCTATCCTATACTATTCTCTATCGTATCCTATCCTCTATCCGATCCTATCCTCTATCCTATCCTATCCTCTATCCTATCCTATCCTATCCTCTATCCTATCCTATCCTCTATCCTATACTATCCTCTATCGTATCCTATCCTCTATCCTATCCTATCCTCTATTCTATAATATCATCTATCCTATACTATTCTCTATCCTATCCTATCCTCTAACCTATACTATCCTCTATAGTATCTTATCCTCTATCCTATCCTATCCTCTATTCTATCCAATCCCCTATCCTATCATCTATCCGAACCTATCCTCTATCCTATCCTATCCTCTATCCTATCCTATCCTCTATTCTATCCAATCCCCTATCCTATCATCGATCCGAGCCTATCCTCTATCCTATCCTATCCTCTATCCTATAATATCATCTATCCTATCCTATCCACTATCCTATCCTATCCTGTATCCTATCCTATCCTCTATCCTATAATATCCTCTATCCTATCCAATCCGCTATCCTATCCTCTACCCTATCCTATCCTCTATCCTATAATATCATTTATCCTATACTATTCTCTACCCTATCGTATCCTCTATCCTATGCTATCCTCTATCGTATCCTATCCTCTATCCGATCCTATCCTCTATCCTATCCTATCCTCTATCCTATCCTATTCTGTATCCTATACTCTACCCTATCCTATCATCTATCCTATCCTATCCTCTATCCTATAATATCATCTATCCTATTCTATTCCCTATCCTATCCTCTTCCCTATCCTATCCTCTATCCTATCCTCTATCCTATCCTATCCTCTATCCTATCCTATGCTCTATAATATCGTTTCCTCTATCCTATCCTATCCTCTATCCTATACTATCCTCTATCGTATCCTATCCTCTATCCGATCCTATCCTCTATACTATCCTATCCTCTATCCTATCCTATCCTCTATCCTATCCTATCCTCTCTCCTATCCTCTATTCTAACCTATCCTCTATCCTATCCTATCCTCTATCCTATCCTATCCTCTATCCTATCCTATCCTCTATCCTATCCTATGCTCTATAATATCGTTTCCTCTACCCTATCCTATCCTCTATCCTATCCTCTCCTCTATTCTATCCAATCCCCTATCCTATCATCTATCCGTTCCTATCCTCTACCCTATCCTATCCTCTATCCTATCCTATCCTCTTTCCTATCTTCTATCATATCGTATCCTCTATCCTATCCTATCCTCTATTCTATCCTATCCTGTATCCCATCCAAATTCTACCCTACCCTCTATCCTATCCTATCCTCTATCCTATCCTCTATCCTATCCTATCCTCTATAATATCGTTTCCACTATCATATCCTATCCTCTATCCTATCCTATCCTCTATCCTATCCTCTATCCTATCCTCTATCCTATCCTATCCTCCATCCTATCCTATTCTCTATCTTATCCTCTACCCTATCCTATCCTGTATCCTATAATATCATTTATCCTATACTATTCTCTATCCTATCCTATTCTGTATCCTATACTCTACCCTATCCTATCATCTATCCTATCCTATCCTCTATCCTATAATATCATCTATCCTATTCTATTCCCTATCCTATCCTCTTCCCTATCCTATCCTCTATCCTATCCAATCTTCTATCCTATCCTCTATCCTATCCTCTATCCTTTCCTATCCTGTATCCTATCCTATCTTATATCCTATAATATCCTCTATCCTATCCTATCCTCTATCCGATTCTATCCTCTATCCTATCCTATCCTCCATCCTATCCTATTCTCTATCTTATCCTCTACCCTATCCTATCCTGTATCCTATAATATCATTTATCCTATACTATTCTCTATCCTATCCTATCCTCTATCCTATACTATCCTCTATCGTATCCTATCCTCTATCCGATCCTATCCTCTATCCTATCCTTTCCTCTATCCTATCCTATTCTGTATCGTATACTCCATCCTATCCTATGCTCTATCTTTTAATATCATCTATCCTATTCTATTCCCTGTCCTATCCTCTTCGCCATCCTATCCTCTATCCTATCCAATCTTCTATCCTATCCTCTATCCTATCCTCTATCCTATCCTATCCTCTATCCTATAATATCTTCTATTCTATCCTATTCTCTATCCTATCCTACCATCTATCCTATCCTATCCCCTATCCTATCCTATCCTCTATCCTATCCTATCCTCTATCCTATCCTATCCTCTATCCTATCCTATCCTCTATCCTATCCTATCCGCTATCCTATCCTATCCGCTATCCTATCCTATCCTCTATCCTATCCTATCCTCTATCCTATCCTATTCTGTATCCTATACTCTACCCTATCCTATCCTCTATCCTATCCTATCCTCTATCCTATAATATCATCTATCCTATTCTATTCCCTGTCCTATCCTCTTCCCCATCCTATCCTCTATCCTATCCAATCTTCTATCCTATCCTCTATCCTATCCTCTATCCTATCCTCTATCCTATCCTATCCTCTATCCTATCCTATGCTCTATAATACCGTTTCCTCTATCCTATCCTATCCTCTATCCTATACTATCCTCTATCGTATCCTATCCTCTATCCGATCCTATCCTCTATACTATCCTATCCTCTATCCTATCCTATCCTCTATCCTATCCTATCCTCTCTCCTATCCTCTATTCTAACCTATCCTCTATCCTATCCTATCCTCTATCCTATCCTATCCTCTATCCTATCCTATGCTCTATAATATCGTTTCCTCTACCCTATCCTATCCTCTATCCTATCCTCTCCTCTATTCTATCCAATCCCCTATCCTATCATCTATCCGTTCCTATCCTCTACCCTATCCTATCCTCTATCCTATCCTATCCTCTTTCCTATCTTCTATCATATCGTATCCTCTATCCTATCCTATCCTCTATTCTATCCTATCCTGTATCCCATCCAAATTCTACCCTACCCTCTATCCTATCCTATCCTCTATCCTATACTATCCTCTATCCTATCCTATCCTCTATCCTATCCTCTCCTCTATCCTATCCTATCCTCTATCCTATCCTATCCTATCCTCTATCCTATCCTATCCTCTATCCCAGCCTATACTCAATCCTATCCTATACGGTATTATATCCTATCCTCTTTCCTATCCTCTATCATATCGTATCCTCTATCCTATCCTATCCTCTACCCTATCCTATCCTCTATCCTATCCTATCCTCTATCCTATCCTATCCTCTATCCTATCCTATCCTCTATCCTATCCTATCCTCTATCCTATCCCATCCTCTATCCTATCCTATCCTCTATCCTATCCTATCCTCTATCCTATCCTATCCTCTATCCTATCCTATCCTCTATCCTATCCTATCCTCTATCCTATCCTATCCTCTATCCTATCCTATCCTCTATCCTATCCTATCCTCTATCCTATCCTATCCTCTATCCTATCCTATCCTCTATCCTATCCTATCCTCTTTCCTATCTTCTATCATATCGTATCCTCTATCCTATCCTATCCTCTATTCTATCCTATCCTGTATCCCATCCAAATTCTACCCTACCCTCTATCCAATCCTATCCTCTATCCTATACTATCCTCTATCCTATTCTATCCTCTATCCTATCCTCTCCTCTATCCTATCCTATCCTCTATCCTATCCTATCCTATCCTCTATCCTATCCTATCCTCTATCCCAGCCTATACTCAATCCTATCCTATACGGTATTATATCCTATCCTCTTTCCTATCCTCTATCATATCGTATCCTCTATCCTATCCTATCCTCTACCCTATCCTATCCTCTATCCTATTCTATCCTCTATCCTATCCTATCCTCTATCCTATCCTATCCTCTATCCTATCCTATCCTCTATCCTATCCTATCCTCTATCCTATCCCATCCTCTATCCTATCCTATCCTCTATCCTATACTATCCTCTATCGTATCCTATCCTCTATCCGATCCTATCCTCTATCCTATCCTTTCCTCTATCCTATCCTATTCTGTATCGTATACTCCATCCTATCCTATGCTCTATCTTTTAATATCATCTATCCTATCCTATCCTCTATCCTATCCTCTATCCTATCCTATCCTCTATCCTATCCTATGCTCTATAATACCGTTTCCTCTATCCTATCCTATCCTCTATCCTATACTATCCTCTATCGTATCCTATCCTCTATCCGATCCTATCCTCTATACTATCCTATCCTCTATCCTATCCTATCCTCTATCCTATCCTATCCTCTCTCCTATCCTCTATTCTAACCTATCCTCTATCCTATCCTATCCTCTATCCTATCCTATCCTCTATCCTATCCTATGCTCTATAATATCGTTTCCTCTACCCTATCCTATCCTCTATCCTATCCTCTCCTCTATTCTATCCAATCCCCTATCCTATCATCTATCCGTTCCTATCCTCTACCCTATCCTATCCTCTATCCTATCCTATCCTCTTTCCTATCTTCTATCATATCGTATCCTCTATCCTATCCTATCCTCTATTCTATCCTATCCTGTATCCCATCCAAATTCTACCCTACCCTCTATCCTATCCTATCCTCTATCCTATACTATCCTCTATCCTATCCTATCCTCTATCCTATCCTCTCCTCTATCCTATCCTATCCTCTATCCTATCCTATCCTATCCTCTATCCTATCCTATCCTCTATCCCAGCCTATACTCAATCCTATCCTATACGGTATTATATCCTATCCTCTTTCCTATCCTCTATCATATCGTATCCTCTATCCTATCCTATCCTCTACCCTATCCTATCCTCTATCCTATCCTATCCTCTATCCTATCCTATCCTCTATCCTATCCTATCCTCTATCCTATCCTATCCTCTATCCTATCCCATCCTCTATCCTATCCTATCCTCTATCCTATCCTATCCTCTATCCTATCCTATCCTCTATCCTATCCTATCCTCTATCCTATCCTATCCTCTATCCTATCCTATCCTCTATCCTATCCTATCCTCTATCCTATCCTATCCTCTATCCTATCCTATCCTCTATCCTATCCTATCCTCTATCCTATCCTATCCTCTTTCCTATCTTCTATCATATCGTATCCTCTATCCTATCCTATCCTCTATTCTATCCTATCCTGTATCCCATCCAAATTCTACCCTACCCTCTATCCTATCCTATCCTCTATCCTATACTATCCTCTATCCTATTCTATCCTCTATCCTATCCTCTCCTCTATCCTATCCTATCCTCTATCCTATCCTATCCTATCCTCTATCCTATCCTATCCTCTATCCCAGCCTATACTCAATCCTATCCTATACGGTATTATATCCTATCCTCTTTCCTATCCTCTATCATATCGTATCCTCTATCCTATCCTATCCTCTACCCTATCCTATCCTCTATCCTATTCTATCCTCTATCCTATCCTATCCTCTATCCTATCCTATCCTCTATCCTATCCTATCCTCTATCCTATCCTATCCTCTATCCTATCCCATCCTCTATCCTATCCTATCCTCTATCCTATACTATCCTCTATCGTATCCTATCCTCTATCCGATCCTATCCTCTATCCTATCCTTTCCTCTATCCTATCCTATTCTGTATCGTATACTCCATCCTATCCTATGCTCTATCTTTTAATATCATCTATCCTATTCTATTCCCTGTCCTATCCTCTTCGCCATCCTATCCTCTATCCTATCCAATCTTCTATCCTATCCTCTATCCTATCCTCTATCCTATCCTATCCTCTATCCTATAATATCTTCTATTCTATCCTATTCTCTATCCTATCCTACCCTCTATCCTATCCTATCCTCTATCCTATCCTATCCTCTATCCTATCCTATCCTCTATCCTATCCTATCCTCTATCCTATCCTATCCTCTATCCTATCCTATCCGCTATCCTATCCTATCCGCTATCCTATCCTATCCTCTATCCTATCCTATCCTCTATCCTATCCTATTCTGTATCCTATACTCTACCCTATCCTATCCTCTATCCTATCCTATCCTCTATCCTATAATATCATCTATCCTATTCTATTCCCTGTCCTATCCTCTTCCCCATCCTATCCTCTATCCTATCCAATCTTCTATCCTATCCTCTATCCTATCCTCTATCCTATCCTCTATCCTATCCTATCCTCTATCCTATCCTATGCTCTATAATATCGTTTCCTCTATCCTATCCTATCCTCTATCCTATACTATCCTCTATCGTATCCTATCCTCTATCCGATCCTATCCTCTATACTATCCTATCCTCTATCCTATCCTATCCTCTATCCTATCCTATCCTCTCTCCTATCCTCTATTCTAACCTATCCTCTATCCTATCCTATCCTCTATCCTATCCTATCCTCTATCCTATCCTATGCTCTATAATATCGTTTCCTCTACCCTATCCTATCCTCTATCCTATCCTCTCCTCTATTCTATCCAATCCCCTATCCTATCATCTATCCGTTCCTATCCTCTACCCTATCCTATCCTCTATCCTATCCTATCCTCTTTCCTATCTTCTATCATATCGTATCCTCTATCCTATCCTATCCTCTATTCTATCCTATCCTGTATCCCATCCAAATTCTACCCTACCCTCTATCCTATCCTATCCTCTATCCTATACTATCCTCTATCCTATCCTATCCTCTATCCTATCCTCTCCTCTATCTTATCCTATCCTCTATCCTATCCTATCCTATCCTCTATCCTATCCTATCCTCTATCCCAGCCTATACTCAATCCTATCCTATACGGTATTATATCCTATCCTCTTTCCTATCCTCTATCATATCGTATCCTCTATCCTATCCTATCCTCTACCCTATCCTATCCTCTATCCTATCCTATCCTCTATCCTATCCTATCCTCTATCCTATCCTATCCTCTATCCTATCCTATCCTCTATCCTATCCCATCCTCTATCCTATCCTATCCTCTATCCTATCCTATCCTCTATCCTATCCTATCCTCTATCCTATCCTATCCTCTATCCTATCCTATCCTCTATCCTATCCTATCCTCTATCCTATCCTATCCTCTATCCTATCCTCTCCTCTATCCTATCCTATCCTCTATCCTATCCTATCCTATCCTCTATCCTATCCTATCCTCTATCCCAGCCTATACTCAATCCTATCCTATACGGTATTATATCCTATCCTCTTTCCTATCCTCTATCATATCGTATCCTCTATCCTATCCTATCCTCTACCCTATCCTATCCTCTATCCTATCCTATCCTCTATCCTATCCTATCCTCTATCCTATCCTATCCTCTATCCTATCCTATCCTCTATCCTATCCCATCCTCTATCCTATCCTATCCTCTATCCTATCCTATCCTCTATCCTATCCTATCCTCTATCCTATCCTATCCTCTATCCTATCCTATCCTCTATCCTATCCTATCCTCTATCCTATCCTATCCTCTATCCTATCCTATCCTCTATAATATCGTTTCCTCTATCCTATCCTATCCTCTATCCTATAATATTCTCTATCCTATCCTGAATCTCCTCCTATCCTCTATCCTATCCTATCCTCTATAATATCGTTTCCTCTATCCTATCCTATCCTCTATCCTATAATATTCTCTATCCTATCCTGAATCTCCTCCTATCCTCTATCCTATCCTATCCTCTATCCTATCCTATCCTCTATCCTATCCTATCCTCTATCCTATCCTATCCTCTATCCTATCCTATCCTCTATAATATCGTTTCCTCTATCCTATCCTCTCCTCTATCCTATAATATTCTCTATCCTATCCTGAATCTCCTCCTATCCTCTATCCTATCCTATCCTCTATCCTATCCTATCCTCTACCCTATCCTATCCTCTATCCTATCCTATCCTCTTTCCTATCTTCTATCATATCGTATCCTCTATCCTATCCTATCCTCTATTCTATCCTATCCTGTATCCCATCCAAATTCTACCCTACCCTCTATCCTATCCTATCCTCTATCCTATACTATCCTCTATCCTATCCTATCCTCTATCCTATCCTCTCCTCTATCCTATCCTATCCTCTATCCTATCCTATCCTATCCTCTATCCTATCCTATCCTCTATCCCAGCCTATACTCAATCCTATCCTATACGGTATTATATCCTATCCTCTTTCCTATCCTCTATCATATCGTATCCTCTATCCTATCCTATCCTCTACCCTATCCTATCCTCTATCCTATTCTATCCTCTATCCTATCCTATCCTCTATCCTATCCTATCCTCTATCCTATCCTATCCTCTATCCTATCCTATCCTCTATCCTATCCCATCCTCTATCCTATCCTATCCTCTATCCTATACTATCCTCTATCGTATCCTATCCTCTATCCGATCCTATCCTCTATCCTATCCTTTCCTCTATCCTATCCTATTCTGTATCGTATACTCCATCCTATCCTATGCTCTATCTTTTAATATCATCTATCCTATTCTATTCCCTGTCCTATCCTCTTCGCCATCCTATCCTCTATCCTATCCAATCTTCTATCCTATCCTCTATCCTATCCTCTATCCTATCCTATCCTCTATCCTATAATATCTTCTATTCTATCCTATTCTCTATCCTATCCTACCCTCTATCCTATCCTATCCTCTATCCTATCCTATCCTCTATCCTATCCTATCCTCTATCCTATCCTATCCTCTATCCTATCCTATCCTCTATCCTATCCTATCCGCTATCCTATCCTATCCGCTATCCTATCCTATCCTCTATCCTATCCTATCCTCTATCCTATCCTATTCTGTATCCTATACTCTACCCTATCCTATCCTCTATCCTATCCTATCCTCTATCCTATAATATCATCTATCCTATTCTATTCCCTGTCCTATCCTCTTCCCCATCCTATCCTCTATCCTATCCAATCTTCTATCCTATCCTCTATCCTATCCTCTATCCTATCCTCTATCCTATCCTATCCTCTATCCTATCCTATGCTCTATAATATCGTTTCCTCTATCCTATCCTATCCTCTATCCTATACTATCCTCTATCGTATCCTATCCTCTATCCGATCCTATCCTCTATACTATCCTATCCTCTATCCTATCCTATCCTCTATCCTATCCTATCCTCTCTCCTATCCTCTATTCTAACCTATCCTCTATCCTATCCTATCCTCTATCCTATCCTATCCTCTATCCTATCCTATGCTCTATAATATCGTTTCCTCTACCCTATCCTATCCTCTATCCTATCCTCTCCTCTATTCTATCCAATCCCCTATCCTATCATCTATCCGTTCCTATCCTCTACCCTATCCTATCCTCTATCCTATCCTATCCTCTTTCCTATCTTCTATCATATCGTATCCTCTATCCTATCCTATCCTCTATTCTATCCTATCCTGTATCCCATCCAAATTCTACCCTACCCTCTATCCTATCCTATCCTCTATCCTATACTATCCTCTATCCTATCCTATCCTCTATCCTATCCTCTCCTCTATCTTATCCTATCCTCTATCCTATCCTATCCTATCCTCTATCCTATCCTATCCTCTATCCCAGCCTATACTCAATCCTATCCTATACGGTATTATATCCTATCCTCTTTCCTATCCTCTATCATATCGTATCCTCTATCCTATCCTATCCTCTACCCTATCCTATCCTCTATCCTATCCTATCCTCTATCCTATCCTATCCTCTATCCTATCCTATCCTCTATCCTATCCTATCCTCTATCCTATCCCATCCTCTATCCTATCCTATCCTCTATCCTATCCTATCCTCTATCCTATCCTATCCTCTATCCTATCCTATCCTCTATCCTATCCTATCCTCTATCCTATCCTATCCTCTATCCTATCCTATCCTCTATCCTATCCTCTCCTCTATCCTATCCTATCCTCTATCCTATCCTATCCTATCCTCTATCCTATCCTATCCTCTATCCCAGCCTATACTCAATCCTATCCTATACGGTATTATATCCTATCCTCTTTCCTATCCTCTATCATATCGTATCCTCTATCCTATCCTATCCTCTACCCTATCCTATCCTCTATCCTATCCTATCCTCTATCCTATCCTATCCTCTATCCTATCCTATCCTCTATCCTATCCTATCCTCTATCCTATCCCATCCTCTATCCTATCCTATCCTCTATCCTATCCTATCCTCTATCCTATCCTATCCTCTATCCTATCCTATCCTCTATCCTATCCTATCCTCTATCCTATCCTATCCTCTATCCTATCCTATCCTCTATCCTATCCTATCCTCTATAATATCGTTTCCTCTATCCTATCCTATCCTCTATCCTATAATATTCTCTATCCTATCCTGAATCTCCTCCTATCCTCTATCCTATCCTATCCTCTATAATATCGTTTCCTCTATCCTATCCTATCCTCTATCCTATAATATTCTCTATCCTATCCTGAATCTCCTCCTATCCTCTATCCTATCCTATCCTCTATCCTATCCTATCCTCTATCCTATCCTATCCTCTATCCTATCCTATCCTCTATCCTATCCTATCCTCTATAATATCGTTTCCTCTATCCTATCCTCTCCTCTATCCTATAATATTCTCTATCCTATCCTGAATCTCCTCCTATCCTCTATCCTATCCTATCCTCTATCCTATCCTATCCTCTACCCTATCCTATCCTCTATCCTATCCTATCCTCTTTCCTATCTTCTATCATATCGTATCCTCTATCCTATCCTATCCTCTATTCTATCCTATCCTGTATCCCATCCAAATTCTACCCTACCCTCTATCCTATCCTATCCTCTATCCTATACTATCCTCTATCCTATCCTATCCTCTATCCTATCCTCTCCTCTATCCTATCCTATCCTCTATCCTATCCTATCCTATCCTCTATCCTATCCTATCCTCTATCCCAGCCTATACTCAATCCTATCCTATACGGTATTATATCCTATCCTCTTTCCTATCCTCTATCATATCGTATCCTCTATCCTATCCTATCCTCTACCCTATCCTATCCTCTATCCTATCCTATCCTCTATCCTATCCTATCCTCTATCCTATCCTATCCTCTATCCTATCCTATCCTCTATCCTATCCCATCCTCTATCCTATCCTATCCTCTATCCTATCCTATCCTCTATCCTATCCTATCCTCTATCCTATCCTATCCTCTATCCTATCCTATCCTCTATCCTATCCTATCCTCTATCCTATCCTATCCTCTATCCTATCCTATCCTCTATCCTATCCTATCCTCTTTCCTATCTTCTATCATATCGTATCCTCTATCCTATCCTATCCTCTATTCTATCCTATCCTGTATCCCATCCAAATTCTACCGTACCCTCTATCCTATCCTATCCTCTATCCTATACTATCCTCTATCCTATTCTATCCTCTATCCTATCCTCTCCTCTATCCTATCCTATCCTCTATCCTATCCTATCCTATCCTCTATCCTATCCTATCCTCTATCCCAGCCTATACTCAATCCTATCCTATACGGTATTATATCCTATCCTCTTTCCTATCCTCTATCATATCGTATCCTCTATCCTATCCTATCCTCTACCCTATCCTATCCTCTATCCTATCCTATCCTCTATCCTATCCTATCCTCTATCCTATCCTATCCTCTATCCTATCCTATCCTCTATCCTATCCCATCCTCTATCCTATCCTATCCTCTATCCTATCCTATCCTCTATCCTATCCTATCCTCTATCCTATCCTATCCTCTATCCTATCCTATCCTCTATCCTATCCTATCCTCTATCCTATCCTATCCTCTATCCTATCCTATCCTCTATCCTATCCTATCCTCTATCCTATCCTATCCTCTATAATATCGTTTCCTCTATCCTATCCTATCCTCTATCCTATAATATTCTCTATCCTATCCTGAATCTCCTCCTATCCTCTATCCTATCCTATCCTCTATCCTATCCTATCCTCTATCCTATCCTATCCTCTATCCTATCCTATCCTCTATCCTATCCTATCCTCTATAATATCGTTTCCTCTATCCTATCCTATCCTCTATCCTATAATATTCTCTATCCTATCCTGAATCTCCTCCTATCCTCTATCCTATCCTATCCTCTATCCTATCCTATCCTCTATCCTATCCTATCCTCTATCCTATCCTATTCTCTATCCTATCCTATCCTCTATAATATCGTTTCCTCTATCCTATCCTCTCCTCTATCCTATAATATTCTCTATCCTATCCTGAATCTCCTCCTATCCTCTATCCTATCCTATCCTCTATCCTATCCTATCCTCTATCATATCCTATCCTCTATCCTATCCTATCCTCTATCCTATCCTATCCTCTATCCTATCCTATCCTCTATCCTATCCTATCCTCTATCCTATACCATCCTCTATCGTATCCTATCCTCTATCCGATCCTATCCTCTATCCTATCCTATCCTCTATCCTACCCTATTCTGTATCGTATACTCTATCCTATCCTATCCTCTATCTTTTAATATCATCTATCCTATACTATTCTCTATCCTATCCTATCCTCTATCCTATAATATCATCTATCCTATACTATTCTCTATCCGATCCTATCCTCTATCCTATCCTTTCCTCTATCCTATCCTATTCTGTATCGTATACTCCATCCTATCCTATGCTCTATCTTTTAATATCATCTATCCTATTCTATTCCCTGTCCTATCCTCTTCGCCATCCTATCCTCTATCCTATCCAATCTTCTATCCTATCCTCTATCCTATCCTCTATCCTATCCTATCCTCTATCCTATAATATCTTCTATTCTATCCTATTCTCTATCCTATCCTACCCTCTATCCTATCCTATCCTCTATCCTATCCTATCCTCTATCCTATCCTATCCTCTATCCTATCCTATCCTCTATCCTATCCTATCCTCTATCCTATCCTATCCGCTATCCTATCCTATCCGCTATCCTATCCTATCCTCTATCCTATCCTATCCTCTATCCTATCCTATTCTGTATCCTATACTCTACCCTATCCTATCCTCTATCCTATCCTATCCTCTATCCTATAATATCATCTATCCTATTCTATTCCCTGTCCTATCCTCTTCCCCATCCTATCCTCTATCCTATCCAATCTTCTATCCTATCCTCTATCCTATCCTCTATCCTATCCTCTATCCTATCCTATCCTCTATCCTATCCTATGCTCTATAATATCGTTTCCTCTATCCTATCCTATCCTCTATCCTATACTATCCTCTATCGTATCCTATCCTCTATCCGATCCTATCCTCTATACTATCCTATCCTCTATCCTATCCTATCCTCTATCCTATCCTATCCTCTCTCCTATCCTCTATTCTAACCTATCCTCTATCCTATCCTATCCTCTATCCTATCCTATCCTCTATCCTATCCTATGCTCTATAATATCGTTTCCTCTACCCTATCCTATCCTCTATCCTATCCTCTCCTCTATTCTATCCAATCCCCTATCCTATCATCTATCCGTTCCTATCCTCTACCCTATCCTATCCTCTATCCTATCCTATCCTCTTTCCTATCTTCTATCATATCGTATCCTCTATCCTATCCTATCCTCTATTCTATCCTATCCTGTATCCCATCCAAATTCTACCCTACCCTCTATCCTATCCTATCCTCTATCCTATACTATCCTCTATCCTATCCTATCCTCTATCCTATCCTCTCCTCTATCTTATCCTATCCTCTATCCTATCCTATCCTATCCTCTATCCTATCCTATCCTCTATCCCAGCCTATACTCAATCCTATCCTATACGGTATTATATCCTATCCTCTTTCCTATCCTCTATCATATCGTATCCTCTATCCTATCCTATCCTCTACCCTATCCTATCCTCTATCCTATCCTATCCTCTATCCTATCCTATCCTCTATCCTATCCTATCCTCTATCCTATCCTATCCTCTATCCTATCCCATCCTCTATCCTATCCTATCCTCTATCCTATCCTATCCTCTATCCTATCCTATCCTCTATCCTATCCTATCCTCTATCCTATCCTATCCTCTATCCTATCCTATCCTCTATCCTATCCTATCCTCTATCCTATCCTCTCCTCTATCCTATCCTATCCTCTATCCTATCCTATCCTATCCTCTATCCTATCCTATCCTCTATCCCAGCCTATACTCAATCCTATCCTATACGGTATTATATCCTATCCTCTTTCCTATCCTCTATCATATCGTATCCTCTATCCTATCCTATCCTCTACCCTATCCTATCCTCTATCCTATCCTATCCTCTATCCTATCCTATCCTCTATCCTATCCTATCCTCTATCCTATCCTATCCTCTATCCTATCCCATCCTCTATCCTATCCTATCCTCTATCCTATCCTATCCTCTATCCTATCCTATCCTCTATCCTATCCTATCCTCTATCCTATCCTATCCTCTATCCTATCCTATCCTCTATCCTATCCTATCCTCTATCCTATCCTATCCTCTATAATATCGTTTCCTCTATCCTATCCTATCCTCTATCCTATAATATTCTCTATCCTATCCTGAATCTCCTCCTATCCTCTATCCTATCCTATCCTCTATAATATCGTTTCCTCTATCCTATCCTATCCTCTATCCTATAATATTCTCTATCCTATCCTGAATCTCCTCCTATCCTCTATCCTATCCTATCCTCTATCCTATCCTATCCTCTATCCTATCCTATCCTCTATCCTATCCTATCCTCTATCCTATCCTATCCTCTATCCTATCCTATCCTCTATAATATCGTTTCCTCTATCCTATCCTCTCCTCTATCCTATAATATTCTCTATCCTCTCCTGAATCTCCTCCTATCCTCTATCCTATCCTATCCTCTATCCTATCCTATCCTCTACCCTATCCTATCCTCTATCCTATCCTATCCTCTTTCCTATCTTCTATCATATCGTATCCTCTATCCTATCCTATCCTCTATTCTATCCTATCCTGTATCCCATCCAAATTCTACCCTACCCTCTATCCTATCCTATCCTCTATCCTATACTATCCTCTATCCTATCCTATCCTCTATCCTATCCTCTCCTCTATCCTATCCTATCCTCTATCCTATCCTATCCTATCCTCTATCCTATCCTATCCTCTATCCCAGCCTATACTCAATCCTATCCTATACGGTATTATATCCTATCCTCTTTCCTATCCTCTATCATATCGTATCCTCTATCCTATCCTATCCTCTACCCTATCCTATCCTCTATCCTATCCTATCCTCTATCCTATCCTATCCTCTATCCTATCCTATCCTCTATCCTATCCTATCCTCTATCCTATCCCATCCTCTATCCTATCCTATCCTCTATCCTATCCTATCCTCTATCCTATCCTATCCTCTATCCTATCCTATCCTCTATCCTATCCTATCCTCTATCCTATCCTATCCTCTATCCTATCCTATCCTCTATCCTATCCTATCCTCTATCCTATCCTATCCTCTTTCCTATCTTCTATCATATCGTATCCTCTATCCTATCCTATCCTCTATTCTATCCTATCCTGTATCCCATCCAAATTCTACCGTACCCTCTATCCTATCCTATCCTCTATCCTATACTATCCTCTATCCTATTCTATCCTCTATCCTATCCTCTCCTCTATCCTATCCTATCCTCTATCCTATCCTATCCTATCCTCTATCCTATCCTATCCTCTATCCCAACCTATACTCAATCCTATCCTATACGGTATTATATCCTATCCTCTTTCCTATCCTCTATCATATCGTATCCTCTATCCTATCCTATCCTCTACCCTATCCTATCCTCTATCCTATCCTATCCTCTATCCTATCCTATCCTCTATCCTATCCTATCCTCTATCCTATCCTATCCTCTATCCTATCCCATCCTCTATCCTATCCTATCCTCTATCCTATCCTATCCTCTATCCTATCCTATCCTCTATCCTATCCTATCCTCTATCCTATCCTATCCTCTATCCTATCCTATCCTCTATCCTATCCTATCCTCTATCCTATCCTATCCTCTATCCTATCCTATCCTCTATCCTATCCTATCCTCTATAATATCGTTTCCTCTATCCTATCCTATCCTCTATCCTATAATATTCTCTATCCTATCCTGAATCTCCTCCTATCCTCTATCCTATCCTATCCTCTATCCTATCCTATCCTCTATCCTATCCTATCCTCTATCCTATCCTATCCTCTATCCTATCCTATCCTCTATAATATCGTTTCCTCTATCCTATCCTATCCTCTATCCTATAATATTCTCTATCCTATCCTGAATCTCCTCCTATCCTCTATCCTATCCTATCCTCTATCCTATCCTATCCTCTATCCTATCCTATCCTCTATCCTATCCTATTCTCTATCCTATCCTATCCTCTATAATATCGTTTCCTCTATCCTATCCTCTCCTCTATCCTATAATATTCTCTATCCTATCCTGAATCTCCTCCTATCCTCTATCCTATCCTATCCTCTATCCTATCCTATCCTCTATCATATCCTATCCTCTATCCTATCCTATCCTCTATCCTATCCTATCCTCTATCCTATCCTATCCTCTATCCTATCCTATCCTCTATCCTATACCATCCTCTATCGTATCCTATCCTCTATCCGATCCTATCCTCTATCCTATCCTATCCTCTATCCTACCCTATTCTGTATCGTATACTCTATCCTATCCTATCCTCTATCTTTTAATATCATCTATCCTATACTATTCTCTATCCTATCCTATCCTCTATCCTATAATATCATCTATCCTATACTATTCTCTATCCGATCCTATCCTCTATCCTATCGTATCCTCTATCCTATACTATCCTCTATCGTATCCTATCCTCTATCCGATTCTATCCTCTATCCTATCCAATCCTCTATCCTATCCTATCCTCTATCCTATCCAATCCTCTATCCTATCCTATCCCCTATCCTATCCTATCCTCTATCCTATCCTATCCTCTATCCTATTCTATTCCCTATCCTATCCTCTTCCCCATCCTATCCTCTATCCTATCCAATCTTCTATCCTATCCTCTATCCTATCCTCTATCCTATCCTCTATCCTATCCTATCCTCTATCATATCCTATCCTCTATCCTATCCTATCCTCTATCCTATCCTATCCTCTATCCTATACTATCCTCTATCGTATCCTATCCTCTATCCTATCCTATCCTCTATTCTATCCAATCCCCTATCCTATCATCTACCCGAACCTATCCTCTATCCTATCCTATCATCTATCCTATAATATCATCTATCCTATCCAATCCTCTATCCTATCCTATCCCCTATCCTATCCTATCCTCTATCCTATCCTATCCTCTATCCTATCCTATCCTCTATCCTATCCTCTATACTATCCTCTTTCCTATCCTCTATCATATCATATCCTCTATCCTATCCTATCCTCCACCCCATAATATCCTCTATCCTATCCTATTCTCTATCCTATCCTATACTCTATCCTATGCTATAATGTGTCCCATACAAATTCTACCCTACCCTCTATCCTATCCTATCCTCTATCCTATCCTATCCTCAATCCTATCCTATCCTCTATCCTATCCTATCCTCTATCCTATCCTATCCTCTATCCTATCCTATCCGCTATCCTATCCTATCCGCTATCCTATCCTATCCTCTATCCTATCCTATCCTCTATCCTATCCTATTCTGTATCCTATACTCTATCCTATCCTATCCTCTATCCTATCCTATCCTATCCTCTATCCTATCCTATCCTCTATCCCAGCCTATACTCAATCCTATCCTATACGGTATTATATCCTATCCTCTTTCCTATCCTCTATCATATCGTATCCTCTATCCTATCCTATCCTCTACCCTATCCTATCCTCTATCCTATCCTATCCTCTATCCTATCCTATCCTCTATCCTATCCTATCCTCTATCCTATCCTATCCTCTATCCTATCCCATCCTCTATCCTATCCTATCCTCTATCCTATCCTATCCTCTATCCTATCCTATCCTCTATCCTATCCTATCCTCTATCCTATCCTATCCTCTATCCTATCCTATCCTCTATCCTATCCTATCCTCTATCCTATCCTATCCTCTATCCTATCCTATCCTCTTTCCTATCTTCTATCATATCGTATCCTCTATCCTATCCTATCCTCTATTCTATCCTATCCTGTATCCCATCCAAATTCTACCGTACCCTCTATCCTATCCTATCCTCTATCCTATACTATCCTCTATCCTATTCTATCCTCTATCCTATCCTCTCCTCTATCCTATCCTATCCTCTATCCTATCCTATCCTATCCTCTATCCTATCCTATCCTCTATCCCAACCTATACTCAATCCTATCCTATACGGTATTATATCCTATCCTCTTTCCTATCCTCTATCATATCGTATCCTCTATCCTATCCTATCCTCTACCCTATCCTATCCTCTATCCTATCCTATCCTCTATCCTATCCTATCCTCTATCCTATCCTATCCTCTATCCTATCCTATCCTCTATCCTATCCCATCCTCTATCCTATCCTATCCTCTATCCTATCCTATCCTCTATCCTATCCTATCCTCTATCCTATCCTATCCTCTATCCTATCCTATCCTCTATCCTATCCTATCCTCTATCCTATCCTATCCTCTATCCTATCCTATCCTCTATCCTATCCTATCCTCTATCCTATCCTATCCTCTATCCTATCCTATCCTCTATAATATCGTTTCCTCTATCCTATCCTATCCTCTATCCTATAATATTCTCTATCCTATCCTGAATCTCCTCCTATCCTCTATCCTATCCTATCCTCTATCCTATCCTATCCTCTATCCTATCCTATCCTCTATCCTATCCTATCCTCTATCCTATCCTATCCTCTATAATATCGTTTCCTCTATCCTATCCTATCCTCTATCCTATAATATTCTCTATCCTATCCTGAATCTCCTCCTATCCTCTATCCTATCCTATCCTCTATCCTATCCTATCCTCTATCCTATCCTATCCTCTATCCTATCCTATTCTCTATCCTATCCTATCCTCTATAATATCGTTTCCTCTATCCTATCCTCTCCTCTATCCTATAATATTCTCTATCCTATCCTGAATCTCCTCCTATCCTCTATCCTATCCTATCCTCTATCCTATCCTATCCTCTATCATATCCTATCCTCTATCCTATCCTATCCTCTATCCTATCCTATCCTCTATCCTATCCTATCCTCTATCCTATCCTATCCTCTATCCTATACCATCCTCTATCGTATCCTATCCTCTATCCGATCCTATCCTCTATCCTATCCTATCCTCTATCCTACCCTATTCTGTATCGTATACTCTATCCTATCCTATCCTCTATCTTTTAATATCATCTATCCTATACTATTCTCTATCCTATCCTATCCTCTATCCTATAATATCATCTATCCTATACTATTCTCTATCCGATCCTATCCTCTATCCTATCGTATCCTCTATCCTATACTATCCTCTATCGTATCCTATCCTCTATCCGATTCTATCCTCTATCCTATCCAATCCTCTATCCTATCCTATCCTCTATCCTATCCAATCCTCTATCCTATCCTATCCCCTATCCTATCCTATCCTCTATCCTATCCTATCCTCTATCCTATTCTATTCCCTATCCTATCCTCTTCCCCATCCTATCCTCTATCCTATCCAATCTTCTATCCTATCCTCTATCCTATCCTCTATCCTATCCTCTATCCTATCCTATCCTCTATCATATCCTATCCTCTATCCTATCCTATCCTCTATCCTATCCTATCCTCTATCCTATACTATCCTCTATCGTATCCTATCCTCTATCCTATCCTATCCTCTATTCTATCCAATCCCCTATCCTATCATCTACCCGAACCTATCCTCTATCCTATCCTATCATCTATCCTATAATATCATCTATCCTATCCAATCCTCTATCCTATCCTATCCCCTATCCTATCCTATCCTCTATCCTATCCTATCCTCTATCCTATCCTATCCTCTATCCTATCCTCTATACTATCCTCTTTCCTATCCTCTATCATATCATATCCTCTATCCTATCCTATCCTCCACCCCATAATATCCTCTATCCTATCCTATTCTCTATCCTATCCTATACTCTATCCTATGCTATAATGTGTCCCATACAAATTCTACCCTACCCTCTATCCTATCCTATCCTCTATCCTATCCTATCCTCAATCCTATCCTATCCTCTATCCTATCCTATCCTCTATCCTATCCTATCCTCTATCCTATCCTATCCGCTATCCTATCCTATCCGCTATCCTATCCTATCCTCTATCCTATCCTATCCTCTATCCTATCCTATTCTGTATCCTATACTCTACCCTATCCTATCCTCTATCCTATCCTATCCTTTATCCTATCCTATCCTCTATCATATCCTATCCTCTATCATATCCTATCCTATATCCTATCCTATCCTCTATCCTATCCTATCGTATCCTCTATCGTATCCTATCCTCTATCCTATCCTATCGTATCCTCTATCGTATCCTATCCTCTATACTATCCTATCCTCTATACTATCCTATCCTCTATCCTATCCTATCCTCTATCCTATCCTATCCTCTATCCTATCCTATCCTCTATAATATCCTATCCTCTATCCTATCCTATCCTCTATAATATCGTATCCTCTATCATATCCTTTCCTCTACCCTATAATATCATCTATCCTATCCTATCCTCTATCTTATCCTATCCTCTATCCTATCCTATCATCTATCCTATCCAATCCTCTATTCTATCTGATCCACTATCATATCCTTTCCTCTTCCCTATAATATCATCTATCCTATCCTATCCTCTATCTTATCCTATCCTCTATCCTATCCTATCATCTATCCTATCCAATCCTCTATTCTATCTGATCCACTATCATATCCTTTCCTCTTCCCTATAATATCATCTATCCTATCCTATCCTCTATCTTATCCTATCCTCTATCCTATCCTATCATCTATCCTATCCAATCCTCTATTCTATCTGATCCACTATCATATCCTATCCTCTATCCTATCCTATCCTCTAGCCTATCCTCTATCCTATCCTCTATCCTATCCTATCCTCCATCCTATCCTATTCTCTATCTTATCCTCTACCCTATCCTATCCTGTATCCTATAATATCATTTATCCTATACTATTCTCTATCCTATCCTATCCTCTATCCTATACTATCCTCTATCGTATCCTATCCTCTATCCGATCCTATCCTCTATCCTATCCTTTCCTCTATCCTATCCTATTCTGTATCGTATACTCCATCCTATCCTATGCTCTATCTTTTAATATCATCTATCCTATTCTATTCCCTGTCCTATCCTCTTCGCCATCCTATCCTCTATCCTATCCAATCTTCTATCCTATCCTCTATCCTATCCTCTATCCTATCCTATCCTCTATCCTATAATATCTTCTATTCTATCCTATTCTCTATCCTATCCTACCCTCTATCCTATCCTATCCTCTATCCTATCCTATCCTCTATCCTATCCTATCCTCTATCCTATCCTATCCTCTATCCTATCCTATCCTCTATCCTATCCTATCCGCTATCCTATCCTATCCGCTATCCTATCCTATCCTCTATCCTATCCTATCCTCTATCCTATCCTATTCTGTATCCTATACTCTACCCTATCCTATCCTCTATCCTATCCTATCCTCTATCCTATAATATCATCTATCCTATTCTATTCCCTGTCCTATCCTCTTCCCCATCCTATCCTCTATCCAACCAATCTTCTATCCTATCCTCTATCCTATCCTCTATCCTATCCTCTATCCTATCCTATCCTCTATCCTATCCTATGCTCTATAATATCGTTTCCTCTATCCTATCCTATCCTCTATCCTATACTATCCTCTATCGTATCCTATCCTCTATCCGATCCTATCCTCTATACTATCCTATCCTCTATCCTATCCTATCCTCTATCCTATCCTATCCTCTCTCCTATCCTCTATTCTAACCTATCCTCTATCCTATCCTATCCTCTATCCTATCCTATCCTCTATCCTATCCTATGCTCTATAATATCGTTTCCTCTACCCTATCCTATCCTCTATCCTATCCTCTCCTCTATTCTATCCAATCCCCTATCCTATCATCTATCCGTTCCTATCCTCTACCCTATCCTATCCTCTATCCTATCCTATCCTCTTTCCTATCTTCTATCATATCGTATCCTCTATCCTATCCTATCCTCTATTCTATCCTATCCTGTATCCCATCCAAATTCTACCCTACCCTCTATCCTATCCTATCCTCTATCCTATACTATCCTCTATCCTATCCTATCCTCTATCCTATCCTCTCCTCTATCTTATCCTATCCTCTATCCTATCCTATCCTATCCTCTATCCTATCCTATCCTCTATCCCAGCCTATACTCAATCCTATCCTATACGGTATTATATCCTATCCTCTTTCCTATCCTCTATCATATCGTATCCTCTATCCTATCCTATCCTCTACCCTATCCTATCCTCTATCCTATCCTATCCTCTATCCTATCCTATCCTCTATCCTATCCTATCCTCTATCCTATCCTATCCTCTATCCTATCCCATCCTCTATCCTATCCTATCCTCTATCCTATCCTATCCTCTATCCTATCCTATCCTCTATCCTATCCTATCCTCTATCCTATCCTATCCTCTATCCTATCCTATCCTCTATCCTATCCTATCCTCTATCCTATCCTATCCTCTATCCTATCCTATCCTCTATCCTATCCTATCCTCTTTCCTATCTTCTATCATATCGTATCCTCTATCCTATCCTATCCTCTATTCTATCCTATCCTGTATCCCATCCAAATTCTACCCTACCCTCTATCCTATCCTATCCTCTATCCTATACTATCCTCTATCCTATTCTATCCTCTATCCTATCCTCTCCTCTATCCTATCCTATCCTCTATCCTATCCTATCCTATCCTCTATCCTATCCTATCCTCTATCCCAGCCTATACTCAATCCTATCCTATACGGTATTATATCCTATCCTCTTTCCTATCCTCTATCATATCGTATCCTCTATCCTATCCTATCCTCTACCCTATCCTATCCTCTATCCTATCCTATCCTCTATCCTATCCTATCCTCTATCCTATCCTATCCTCTATCCTATCCTATCCTCTATCCTATCCCATCCTCTATCCTATCCTATCCTCTATCCTATCCTATCCTCTATCCTATCCTATCCTCTATCCTATCCTATCCTCTATCCTATCCTATCCTCTATCCTATCCTATCCTCTATCCTATCCTATCCTCTATCCTATCCTATCCTCTATAATATCGTTTCCTCTATCCTATCCTATCCTCTATCCTATAATATTCTCTATCCTATCCTGAATCTCCTCCTATCCTCTATCCTATCCTATCCTCTATAATATCGTTTCCTCTATCCTATCCTATCCTCTATCCTATAATATTCTCTATCCTATCCTGAATCTCCTCCTATCCTCTATCCTATCCTATCCTCTATCCTATCCTATCCTCTATCCTATCCTATCCTCTATCCTATCCTATCCTCTATCCTATCCTATCCTCTATAATATCGTTTCCTCTATCCTATCCTCTCCTCTATCCTATAATATTCTCTATCCTATCCTGAATCTCCTCCTATCCTCTATCCTATCCTATCCTCTATCCTATCCTATCCTCTATCATATCCTATCCTCTATCCTATCCTATCCTCTATCCTATCCTATCCTCTATCCTATCCTATCCTCTATCCTATACCATCCTCTATCGTATCCTATCCTCTATCCGATCCTATCCTCTATCCTATCCTATCCTCTATCCTACCCTATTCTGTATCGTATACTCTATCCTATCCTATCCTCTATCTTTTAATATCATCTAGCCTATACTATTCTCTATCCTATCCTATCCTCTATCCTATAATATCATCTATCCTATACTATTCTCTATCCGATCCTATCCTCTATCCTATCGTATCCTCTATCCTATACTATCCCCTATCGTATCCTATCCTCTATCCGATTCTATCCTCTATCCTATCCAATCCTCTATCCTATCCTATCCTCTATCCTATCCAATCCTCTATCCTATCCTATCCCCTATCCTATCCTATCCTCTATCCTATCCTATCCTCTATCCTATTCTATTCCCTATCCTATCCTCTTCCCCATCCTATCCTCTATCCTATCCAATCTTCTATCCTATCCTCTATCCTATCCTCTATCCTATCCTCTATCCTATCCTATCCTCTATCATATCCTATCCTCTATCCTATCCTATCCTCTATCCTATACTATCCTCTATCGTATCCTATCCTCTATCCGATCCTATCCTCTATCCTATCCTTTCCTCTATCCTATCCTATTCTGTATCGTATACTCCATCCTATCCTATGCTCTATCTTTTAATATCATCTATCCTATTCTATTCCCTGTCCTATCCTCTTCGCCATCCTATCCTCTATCCTATCCAATCTTCTATCCTATCCTCTATCCTATCCTCTATCCTATCCTATCCTCTATCCTATAATATCTCCTATTCTATCCTATTCTCTATCCTATCCTACCCTCTATCCTATCCTATCCTCTATCCTATCCTATCCTCTATCCTATCCTATCCTCTATCCTATCCTATCCTCTATCCTATCCTATCCTCTATCCTATCCTATTCGCTATCCTATCCTATCCGCTATCCTATCCTATCCTCTATCCTATCCTATCCTCTATCCTATCCTATTCTGTATCCTATACTCTACCCTATCCTATCCTCTATCCTATCCTATCCTCTATCCTATAATATCATCTATCCTATTCTATTCCCTGTCCTATCCTCTTCCCCATCCTATCCTCTATCCTATCCAATCTTCTATCCTATCCTCTATCCTATCCTCTATCCTATCCTCTATCCTATCCTATCCTCTATCCTATCCTATGCTCTATCCTATACTATCCTCTATCGTATCCTATCCTCTATCCGATCCTATCCTCTATACTATCCTATCCTCTATCCTATCCTATCCTCTATCCTATCCTATCCTCTCTCCTATCCTCTATTCTAACCTATCCTCTATCCTATCCTATCCTCTATCCTATCCTATCCTCTATCCTATCCTATGCTCTATAATATCGTTTCCTCTACCCTATCCTATCCTCTATCCTATCCTCTCCTCTATTCTATCCAATCCCCTATCCTATCATCTATCCGTTCCTATCCTCTACCCTATCCTATCCTCTATCCTATCCTATCCTCTTTCCTATCTTCTATCATATCGTATCCTCTATCCTATCCTATCCTCTATTCTATCCTATCCTGTATCCCATCCAAATTCTACCCTACACTCTATCCTATCCTATCCTCTATCCTATACTATCCTCTATCCTATCCTATCCTCTATCCTATCCTCTCCTCTATCCTATCCTATCCTCTATCCTATCCTATCCTATCCTCTATCCTATCCTATCCTCTATCCCAGCCTATACTCAATCCTATCCTATACGGTATTATATCCTATCCTCTTTCCTATCCTCTATCATATCGTATCCTCTATCCTATCCTATCCTCTACCCTATCCTATCCTCTATTCTATCCTATCCTGTATCCCATCCAAATTCTACCCTACCCTCTATCCTATCCTATCCTCTATCCTATACTATCCTCTATCCTATCCTATCCTCTATCCTATCCTATCCTCTATCCTATCCTATCCTCTATCCTATCCTATCCTCTATCCTATCCTATCCTCTATCCTATCCTATCCGCTATCCTATCCTATCCGCTATCCTATCCTATCCTCTATCCTATCCTATCCTCTATCCTATCCTATTCTGTATCCTATACTCTACCCTATCCTATCCTCTATCCTATCCTATCCTCTATCCTATAATATCATCTATCCTATTCTATTCCCTGTCCTATCCTCTTCCCCATCCTATCCTCTATCCTATCCAATCTTCTATCCTATCCTCTATCCTATCCTCTATCCTATCCTCTATCCTATCCTATCCTCTATCCTATCCTATCCTCTATCCTATCCTATCCTCTCTCCTATCCTCTATTCTAACCTATCCTCTATCCTATCCTATCCTCTATCCTATCCTATCCTCTATCCTATCCTATCCTCTATCCTATCCTATCCTCTTTCCTGTCTTCTATCATATCGTATCCTCTATCCTATCCTATCCTCTATTCTATCCTATCCTGTATCCCATCCAAATTCTACCCTACCCTCTATCCTATCCTATCCTCTATCCTATACTATCCTCTATCCTATTCTATCCTCTATCCTATCCTCTCCTCTATCCTATCCTATCCTCTATCCTATCCTATCCTATCCTCTATCCTATCCTATCCTCTATCCCAGCCTATACTCAATCCTACCCTATACGGTATTATATCCTATCCTCTTTCCTATCCTCTATCATATCGTATCCTCTATCCTATCCTATCCTCTACCCTATCCTATCCTCTATCCTATCCTATCCTCTATCCTATCCTATCCTCTATCCTATCCTATCCTCTATCCTATCCTATCCTCTATCCTATCCCATCCTCTATCCTATCCTATCCTCTATCCTATCCTATCCTCTATCCTATCCTATGCTCTATAATATCGTTTCCTCTATCCTATCCTATCCTCTATCCTATACTATCCTCTATCGTATCCTATCCTCTATCCGATCCTATCCTCTATCCTATCCTATCCTCTATCCTATCCTATCCTCTATCCTATCCTATCCTCTATCCTATCCTATCCTCTATCCTATCCTATCCTCTATCCTATCCTATCCTCTCTCCTATCCTCAATTCTAACCTATCCTCTATCCTATCCTATCCTCTATCCTATCCTATCCTCTATCCTATCCTATCCTCTATCCTATCCTATCCTCTATCCTATCCTCTATCCTATCCTATCCTCTATCCTATCCTATCCTCTATCCTATCCAATACCCTATCGTGTCCTCTATCCCATCCTATACTCAATCCTATCCTATACTGTATTATATCCTATCCTCTTTCCTATCCTCTATCATATCGTATCCTCTACCCTATAATATCCTCTATCCTATCCTATTCTCTATCCTATCCTATACTCTATCCTATGCTATCCTGTATCCTATCCAAATTATACCCTACCCTCTATCCTATCCTATCCTCTATTCTATAATATCATTTATCCTATACTATTCTCTATCCTATCGTATCCTCTATCCTATACTATCCTCTATCGTATCATATCCTCTATCCGATCCTATCCTCTATCCTATCCTATCCTCTATCCTATCCTATCCTCTATCCTATCCTATCCTCTATCCTATCCTATCCTCTATCCTATCCTATCCTCTATCCTATCCTATCCTCTATCCTATCCTATCCTCTATCCTATACTATCCTCTATCCTATAATATCATATATACTATACTATTCTCTATCCGATCCTATCCTCTATCCTATCCTATCCTCTATCCTATAATATCATATATCCTATACTATTCTCTATCCGATCCTATCCTCTATCCTATCCTATCCTCTATCCTATACTATCCTCTATCGTATCCTATCCTCTATCCTATCCTATCCTCTATTCTATAATATCATCTATCCTATACTATTCTCTATCCTATCCTATCCTCTACCCTATCCTATCCTCTATCCTATAATATCATTTATCCTATACTATTCTCTATCCTATCGTATCCTCTATCCTATACTATCCTCTATCCTATCCTATCCTCTATCCTATCCTATCCTCTATCCTATCCTATCCTCTATCCTATCCTATCCTCTATAGTATCTTATCCTCTATCCTATCCTATCCTCTATTCTATCCAATCCCCTATCCTATCATCTATCCGAACCTATCCTCTATCCTATCCTATCATCTATCCTATCCTATCCTCTATCCTATCCTATCCTCTATCCTATCCTATCCTCTATTCTATCCAATCCCCTATCCTATCATCGATCCGAGCCTATCCTCTATCCTATCCTATCCTCTATCCTATAATATCATCTATCCTATCCTATCCACTATCCTATCCTATCCTGTATCCTATCCTATCCTCTATCCTATAATATCCTCTATCCTATCCTATCCTCTATCCTATCCTATTCTGTATCCTATACTCTACCCTATCCTATCCTCTATCCTATCCTATCCTCTATCCTATAATATCATCTATCCTATTCTATTCCCTGTCCTATCCTCTTCCCCATCCTATCCTCTATCCTATCCAATCTTCTATCCTATCCTCTATCCTATCCTCTATCCTATCCTCTATCCTATCCTATCCTCTATCCTATCCTATGCTCTATCCTATACTATCCTCTATCGTATCCTATCCTCTATCCGATCCTATCCTCTATACTATCCTATCCTCTATCCTATCCTATCCTCTATCCTATCCTATCCTCTCTCCTATCCTCTATTCTAACCTATCCTCTATCCTATCCTATCCTCTATCCTATCCTATCCTCTATCCTATCCTATGCTCTATAATATCGTTTCCTCTACCCTATCCTATCCTCTATCCTATCCTCTCCTCTATTCTATCCAATCCCCTATCCTATCATCTATCCGTTCCTATCCTCTACCCTATCCTATCCTCTATCCTATCCTATCCTCTTTCCTATCTTCTATCATATCGTATCCTCTATCCTATCCTATCCTCTATTCTATCCTATCCTGTATCCCATCCAAATTCTACCCTACACTCTATCCTATCCTATCCTCTATCCTATACTATCCTCTATCCTATCCTATCCTCTATCCTATCCTCTCCTCTATCCTATCCTATCCTCTATCCTATCCTATCCTATCCTCTATCCTATCCTATCCTCTATCCCAGCCTATACTCAATCCTATCCTATACGGTATTATATCCTATCCTCTTTCCTATCCTCTATCATATCGTATCCTCTATCCTATCCTATCCTCTACCCTATCCTATCCTCTATCCTATCCTATCCTCTATCCTATCCTATCCTCTATCCTATCCTATCCTCTATCCTATCCTATCCTCTATCCTATCCCATCCTCTATCCTATCCTATCCTCTATCCTATCCTATCCTCTATCCTATCCTATCCTCTATCCTATCCTATCCTCTATCCTATCCTATCCTCTATCCTATCCTATCCTCTATCCTATCCTATCCTCTATCCTATCCTATCCTCTATCCTATCCTATCCTCTATCCTATCCTCTATCCTATCCTATCCTCTATCCTATCCTATCCTCTATCCTATCCAATACCCTATCGTATCCTCTATCCCATCCTATACTCAATCCTATCCTATACTGTATTATATCCTATCCTCTTTCCTATCCTCTATCATATCGTATCCTCTACCCTATAATATCCTCTATCCTATCCTATTCTCTATCCTATCCTATACTCTATCCTATGCTATCCTGTATCCTATCCAAATTATACCCTACCCTCTATCCTATCCTATCCTCTATTCTATAATATCATTTATCCTATACTATTCTCTATCCTATCGTATCCTCTATCCTATACTATCCTCTATCGTATCATATCCTCTATCCGATCCTATCCTCTATCCTATCCTATCCTCTATCCTATCCTATCCTCTATCCTATCCTATCCTCTATCCTATCCTATCCTCTATCCTATCCTATCCTCTATCCTATCCTATCCTCTATCCTATCCTATCCTCTATCCTATACTATCCTCTATCCTATAATATCATATATACTATACTATTCTCTATCCGATCCTATCCTCTATCCTATCCTATCCTCTATCCTATAATATCATATATCCTATACTATTCTCTATCCGATCCTATCCTCTATCCTATCCTATCCTCTATCCTATACTATCCTCTATCGTATCCTATCCTCTATCCTATCCTATCCTCTATTCTATAATATCATCTATCCTATACTATTCTCTATCCTATCCTATCCTCTACCCTATCCTATCCTCTATCCTATAATATCATTTATCCTATACTATTCTCTATCCTATCGTATCCTCTATCCTATACTATCCTCTATCCTATCCTATCCTCTATCCTATCCTATCCTCTATCCTATCCTATCCTCTATCCTATCCTATCCTCTATAGTATCTTATCCTCTATCCTATCCTATCCTCTATTCTATCCAATCCCCTATCCTATCATCTATCCGAACCTATCCTCTATCCTATCCTATCATCTATCCTATCCTATCCTCTATCCTATCCTATCCTCTATCCTATCCTATCCTCTATTCTATCCAATCCCCTATCCTATCATCGATCCGAGCCTATCCTCTATCCTATCCTATCCTCTATCCTATAATATCATCTATCCTATCCTATCCACTATCCTATCCTATCCTGTATCCTATCCTATCCTCTATCCTATAATATCCTCTATCCTATCCTATCCTCTATCCTATCCTATTCTGTATCCTATACTCTACCCTATCCTATCCTCTATCCTATCCTATCCTCTATCCTATAATATCATCTATCCTATTCTATTCCCTGTCCTATCCTCTTCCCCATCCTATCCTCTATCCTATCCAATCTTCTATCCTATCCTCTATCCTATCCTCTATCCTATCCTCTATCCTATCCTATCCTCTATCCTATCCTATGCTCTATCCTATACTATCCTCTATCGTATCCTATCCTCTATCCGATCCTATCCTCTATACTATCCTATCCTCTATCCTATCCTATCCTCTATCCTATCCTATCCTCTCTCCTATCCTCTATTCTAACCTATCCTCTATCCTATCCTATCCTCTATCCTATCCTATCCTCTATCCTATCCTATGCTCTATAATATCGTTTCCTCTACCCTATCCTATCCTCTATCCTATCCTCTCCTCTATTCTATCCAATCCCCTATCCTATCATCTATCCGTTCCTATCCTCTACCCTATCCTATCCTCTATCCTATCCTATCCTCTTTCCTATCTTCTATCATATCGTATCCTCTATCCTATCCTATCCTCTATTCTATCCTATCCTGTATCCCATCCAAATTCTACCCTACACTCTATCCTATCCTATCCTCTATCCTATACTATCCTCTATCCTATCCTATCCTCTATCCTATCCTCTCCTCTATCCTATCCTATCCTCTATCCTATCCTATCCTATCCTCTATCCTATCCTATCCTCTATCCCAGCCTATACTCAATCCTATCCTATACGGTATTATATCCTATCCTCTTTCCTATCCTCTATCATATCGTATCCTCTATCCTATCCTATCCTCTACCCTATCCTATCCTCTATCCTATCCTATCCTCTATCCTATCCTATCCTCTATCCTATCCTATCCTCTATCCTATCCTATCCTCTATCCTATCCCATCCTCTATCCTATCCTATCCTCTATCCTATCCTATCCTCTATCCTATCCTATCCTCTATCCTATCCTATCCTCTATCCTATCCTATCCTCTATCCTATCCTATCCTCTATCCTATCCTATCCTCTATCCTATCCTATCCTCTATCCTATCCTATCCTCTTTCCTGTCTTCTATCATATCGTATCCTCTATCCTATCCTATCCTCTATTCTATCCTATCCTGTATCCCATCCAAATTCTACCCTACCCTCTATCCTATCCTATCCTCTATCCTATACTATCCTCTATCCTATTCTATCCTCTATCCTATCCTCTCCTCTATCCTATCCTATCCTCTATCCTATCCTATCCTATCCTCTATCCTATCCTATCCTCTATCCCAGCCTATACTCAATCCTACCCTATACGGTATTATATCCTATCCTCTTTCCTATCCTCTATCATATCGTATCCTCTATCCTATCCTATCCTCTACCCTATCCTATCCTCTATCCTATCCTATCCTCTATCCTATCCTATCCTCTATCCTATCCTATCCTCTATCCTATCCTATCCTCTATCCTATCCCATCCTCTATCCTATCCTATCCTCTATCCTATCCTATCCTCTATCCTATCCTATGCTCTATAATATCGTTTCCTCTATCCTATCCTATCCTCTATCCTATACTATCCTCTATCGTATCCTATCCTCTATCCGATCCTATCCTCTATCCTATCCTATCCTCTATCCTATCCTATCCTCTATCCTATCCTATCCCCTATCCTATCCTATCCTCTATCCTATCCTATCCTCTATCCTATCCTATCCTCTCTCCTATCCTCAATTCTAACCTATCCTCTATCCTATCCTATCCTCTATCCTATCCTATCCTCTATCCTATCCTATCCTCTATCCTATCCTATCCTCTATCCTATCCTCTATCCTATCCTATCCTCTATCCTATCCTATCCTCTATCCTATCCAATACCCTATCGTATCCTCTATCCCATCCTATACTCAATCCTATCCTATACTGTATTATATCCTATCCTCTTTCCTATCCTCTATCATATCGTATCCTCTACCCTATAATATCCTCTATCCTATCCTATTCTCTATCCTATCCTATACTCTATCCTATGCTATCCTGTATCCTATCCAAATTATACCCTACCCTCTATCCTATCCTATCCTCTATTCTATAATATCATTTATCCTATACTATTCTCTATCCTATCGTATCCTCTATCCTATACTATCCTCTATCGTATCATATCCTCTATCCGATCCTATCCTCTATCCTATCCTATCCTCTATCCTATCCTATCCTCTATCCTATCCTATCCTCTATCCTATCCTATCCTCTATCCTATCCTATCCTCTATCCTATCCTATCCTCTATCCTATCCTATCCTCTATCCTATACTATCCTCTATCCTATAATATCATATATACTATACTATTCTCTATCCGATCCTATCCTCTATCCTATCCTATCCTCTATCCTATAATATCATATATCCTATACTATTCTCTATCCGATCCTATCCTCTATCCTATCCTATCCTCTATCCTATACTATCCTCTATCGTATCCTATCCTCTATCCTATCCTATCCTCTATTCTATAATATCATCTATCCTATACTATTCTCTATCCTATCCTATCCTCTACCCTATCCTATCCTCTATCCTATAATATCATTTATCCTATACTATTCTCTATCCTATCGTATCCTCTATCCTATACTATCCTCTATCCTATCCTATCCTCTATCCTATCCTATCCTCTATCCTATCCTATCCTCTATCCTATCCTATCCTCTATAGTATCTTATCCTCTATCCTATCCTATCCTCTATTCTATCCAATCCCCTATCCTATCATCTATCCGAACCTATCCTCTATCCTATCCTATCATCTATCCTATCCTATCCTCTATCCTATCCTATCCTCTATCCTATCCTATCCTCTATTCTATCCAATCCCCTATCCTATCATCGATCCGAGCCTATCCTCTATCCTATCCTATCCTCTATCCTATAATATCATCTATCCTATCCTATCCACTATCCTATCCTATCCTGTATCCTATCCTATCCTCTATCCTATAATATCCTCTATCCTATCCTATCCTCTATCCTATCCTATTCTGTATCCTATACTCTACCCTATCCTATCCTCTATCCTATCCTATCCTCTATCCTATAATATCATCTATCCTATTCTATTCCCTGTCCTATCCTCTTCCCCATCCTATCCTCTATCCTATCCAATCTTCTATCCTATCCTCTATCCTATCCTCTATCCTATCCTCTATCCTATCCTATCCTCTATCCTATCCTATGCTCTATCCTATACTATCCTCTATCGTATCCTATCCTCTATCCGATTCTATCCTCTATCCTATCCTATCCTCCATCCTATCCTATTCTCTATCCTATCCTCTACCCTATCCTATCCTGTATCCTATAATATCATTTATCCTATACTATTCTCTATCCTATCCTATCCTCTATCCTATACTATCCTCTATCGTATCCAATCCTCTATCCGATCCTATCCTCTATCCTATCCTATCCTCTATCCTATCCTATCCTCTATCCTATCCTCTATTCTATCCTATCCTCTATCCAATCCTATCCTCTATCCTATCCTATCCTCTATCCTATCCTATCCTCTATCCTATCCAATGCCCTATCCTATCCTCTATACTATCCTAACCTCTATCCTATCCTATCCTCTATCCTATCCTATCCTCTATAGTATCTTATCCTCTATCCTATCCTATCCTCTATTCTATCCAATCCCCTATCCTATCATCTATCCGAACCTATCCTCTATCCTATCCTATCATCTATCCTATCCTATCCTCTATCCTATCCTATCCTCTATCCTATCCAATGCCCTATCCTATCCTCTATACTATCCTAACCTCTATCCTATCCTATCCTCTATCCTATCCTATCCTCTATAGTATCTTATCCTCTATCCTATCCTATCCTCTATTCTATCCAATCCCCTATCCTATCATCGATCCGAGCCTATCCTCTATCCTATCCTATCCTCTATCCTATAATATCATCTATCCTATCCTATCCACTATCCTATCCTATCCTGTATCCTATCCTATCCTCTATCCTATAATATCCTCTATCCTATCCAATCCTCTATCCTATCCTCTACCCTATCCTATCCTCTATCCTATAATATCATTTATCCTATACTATTCTCTATCCTATCGTATCCTCTATCCTATACTATCCTCTATCGTATCCTATCCTCTATCCGATCCTATTCTCTATCCTATCCTATCCTCTATCCTATCCTATTCTGTATCCTATACTCTACCCTATCCTATCCTCTATCCTATCCTATCCTCTATCCTATAATATCATCTATCCTATTCTATTCCCTATCCTATCCTCTTCCCTATCCTATCCTCTATCCTATCCAATCTTCTATCCTATCCTCTATCCTATCCTCTATCCTATCCTATCCTGTATCCTATCCTATCCTATATCCTATAATATCCTCTATCCTATCCTATCCTCTATCCGATTCTATCCTCTATCCTATCCTATCCTCCATCCTATCCTATTCTCTATCCTATCCTCTACCCTATCCTATCCTGTATCCTATAATATCATTTATCCTATACTATTCTCTATCCTATCCTATCCTCTATCCTATACTATCCTCTATCGTATCCAATCCTCTATCCGATCCTATCCTCTATCCTATCCTATCCTCTATCCTATCCTATTCTGTATCGTATACTCTATCCTATCCTATCCTCTATCTTTTAATATCATCTATCCTATACTATTCTCTATCCTATCCTATCCTCTATCCTACAATTTCATCTATCCTATACTATTCTCTATGCGATCCTATCCTCTATCCTATCGTATCCTCTATCCTATACTATCCTCTATCGTATCCTATCCTCTATCCGATCCTATCCTCTATCCTATCCTCTATCCTGTAATATCTTCTATTCTATCCTATTCTCTATCCTATCCTATCCTCTATCCTATACTATCCTCTATCGTATCCTATCCTCTATCCTATCCTATCCTCTATTCTATCCAATCCCCTATCCTATCATCTACACGAACCTATCCTCTATCCTATCCTATCATCTATCCTATAATATCATCTATCCTATCATATCCTCTATCCTATCCTATCCTCAATCCTATCCTATCCTGAATCGTCTCCTTTCCTCTATCCTATCCTATCCAGTATCCTATCCTATCCTCTATCCTATAATATCCTCTATCCTATCCTCTATCGTATCCTATCCTCAATCCGATTTTATTCTCTATCCTATCCTATCCTCTATCCTATCCTATCCTCTATCCTATCCTATCCTCTATCCTATCCTATCCTATCCTCTATCCTCTATCCTATCCTATCCTATCCTATCCTCTATCCTATCGAATCCCCTATCCTCTTTCCTATCCTCTATCATATCGTACCCTCTATCCTATCCTATCCTCTATCCTATAATATCCTCTATCCTATCCTATCCTCTATCCTATCCTATCCTCTACCCTATCCTATCCTCCATCATATCCTATCCTCTATCGTATCCTATCCTCTATCCTATCCTATCCTCTATCCTATTCTATCCTCTATCCTATCCTATCCTCTATCCTATCCTATCCTCTATCCTATCCTATCCTCTATATTATCCTATCCTCTATCCTATCCTATCCTCTATCCTATCCTATCCTCTATCCTATCCTATCCTCTATCCTATCCTCTATTCTATCCTATCCTCTATCCAATCCTATCCTCTATCCTATCCTATCCTCTATCCTATCCTATCCTCTATCCTATCCAATGCCCTATCCTATCCTCTATACTATCCTAACCTCTATCCTATCCTATCCTCTATCCTATCCTATCCTCTATCCTATCCTATCCTCTATCCTATCCTCTATCCTATCCTCTATCCTATCCTATCCTCTATCCTATCCAATACCCTATCGTATCCTCTATCCCATCCTATACTCAATCCTATCCTATCCTCTATCCTATCCAATGCCCTATCCTATCCTCTATACTATCCTAACCTCTATCCTATCCTATCCTCTATCCTATCCTATCCTCTATCCTATCCTATCCTCTATCCTATCCTCTATCCTATCCTCTATCCTATCCTATCCTCTATCCTATCCTATCCTCTATCCTATCCAATACCCTATCGTATCCTCTATCCCATCCTATACTCAATCCTATCCTATACTGTATTATATCCTATCCTCTTTCCTATCCTCTATCATATCGTATCCTCTACCCTATAATATCCTCTATCCTATCCTATTCTCTATCCTATCCTATACTCTATCCTATGCTATCCTGTATCCTATCCAAATTATACCCTACCCTCTATCCTATCCTATCCTCTATTCTATAATATCATTTATCCTATACTATTCTCTATCCTATCGTATCCTCTATCCCATACTATCCTCTATCGTATCCTATCCTCTATCCGATCCTATCCTCTATCCTATCCTATCCTCTATCCTATCCTATCCTCTATCCTATCCTATCCTCTATCCTATCCTATCCTCTATCCTATCATCTATCCGAACCTATCCTCTATCCTATCCTATCCTCTATCCTATCCTATCCTCTATTCTATCCAATCCCCTATCCTATCATCGATCCGAGCCTATCCTCTATCCTATCCTATCCTCTATCCTATAATATCATCTATCCTATCCTATCCACTATCCTATCCTATCCTGTATCCTATCCTATCCTCTATCCTATAATATCCTCTATCCTATCCAATCCTCTATCCTATCCTCTACCCTATCCTATCCTCTATCCTATAATATCATTTATCCTATACTATTCTCTATCCTATCGTATCCTCTATCCTATACTATCCTCTATCGTATCCTATCCTCTATCCGATCCTATCCTCTATCCTATCCTATCCTCTATCCTATCCTATCCTCTATCCTATCCTATCCTCTATCCTATCCTATCCTCTATCCTATCCTATCCTCTATTCTATAATATCATCTATCCTATACTATTCTCTATCCTATCCTATCCTCTACCCTATCCTATCCTCTATCCTATAATATCATTTATCCTATACTATTCTCTATCCTATCCTATCCTCTATCCTATCCAATACCCTATCGTATCCTCTATCCCATCCTATACTCAATCCTATCCTATACTGTATTATATCCTATCCTCTTTCCTATCCTCTATCATATCGTATCCTCTACCCTATAATATCCTCTATCCTATCCTATTCTCTATCCTATCCTATACTCTATCCTATGCTATCCTGTATCCTATCCAAATTATACCCTACCCTCTATCCTATCCTATCCTCTATCCTATCCTATCCTCTATCCTATCCTATCCTCTATCCTATCCTATCCTCTATCGTATCTTATCCTCTATCCTATCCTATCCTCTATTCTATCCAATCCCCTATCCTATCATCTATCCGAACCTATCCTCTATCCTATCCTATCCTCTATCCTATCCTATCCTCTATCCTATCCTATCCTCTATCCTATCCTATCCTCTATTCTATCCAATCCCCTATCCTATCATCGATCCGAGCCTATCCTCTATCCTATCCTATCCTCTATCCTATAATATCATCTATCCTATCCTATCCACTATCCTATCCTATCATGTATCCTATCCTATCCTCTATCCTATAATATCCTCTATCCTATCCAATCCTCTATCCTATCCTCTACCCTATCCTATCCTCTATCCTATAATATCATTTATCCTATACTATTCTCTATCCTATCGTATCCTCTATCCTATACTATCCTCTATCGTATCCTATCCTCTATCCGATCCTATTCTCTATCCTATCCTATCCTCTATCCTATCCTATTCTGTATCCTATACTCTACCCTATCCTATCCTCTATCCTATCCTATCCTCTATCCTATAATATCATCTATCCTATTCTATTCCCTATCCTATCCTCTTCCCTATCCTATCCTCTATCCTATCCAATCTTCTATCCTATCCTCTATCCTATCCAATCTTCTATCCTATCCTCTATCCTATCCTCTATCCTATCCTATCCTGTATCCTATCCTATCCTATATCCTATAATATCCTCTATCCTATCCTATCCTCTATCCGATTCTATCCTCTATCCTATCCTATCCTCCATCCTATCCTATTCTCTATCCTATCCTCTACCCTATCCTATCCTGTATCCTATAATATCATTTATCCTATACTATTCTCTATCCTATCCTATCCTCTATCCTATACTATCCTCTATCGTATCCAATCCTCTATCCGATCCTATCCTCTATCCTATCCTATCCTCTATCCTATCCTATTCTGTATCGTATACTCTATCCTATCCTATCCTCTATCTTTTAATATCATCTATCCTATACTATTCTCTATCCTATCCTATCCTCTATCCTACAATTTCATCTATCCTATACTATTCTCTATGCGATCCTATCCTCTATCCTATCGTATCCTCTATCCTATACTATCCTCTATCGTATCCTATCCTCTATCCGATCCTATCCTCTATCCTATCCTCTATCCTATCCTATCATCTATCCTATTCTATTCCCTATCCTATCCTCTTCCCTATCCTATCCTCTATCCTATCCAATCTTCTATCCTATCCTCTATCCTGTAATATCTTCTATTCTATCCTATTCTCTATCCTATCCTATCCTCTATCCTATACTATCCTCTATCGTATCCTATCCTCTATCCTCTATCCTATCCTCTATTCTATCCAATCCCCTATCCTATCATCTACACGAACCTATCCTCTATCCTATCCTATCATCTATCCTATAATATCATCTATCCTATCATATCCTCTATCCTATCCTATCCTCAATCCTATCCTATCCTGAATCGTCTCCTTTCCTCTATCCTATCCTATCCAGTATCCTATCCTATCCTCTATCCTATAATATCCTCTATCCTATCCTCTATCGTATCCTATCCTCAATCCGATTTTATTCTCTATCCTATCCTATCCTCTATCCTATCCTATCCTCTATCCTATCCTATCCTCTATCCTATCCTATCCTATCCTCTATCCTCTATCCTATCCTATCCTATCCTATCCTCTATCCTATCGAATCCCCTATCCTCTTTCCTATCCTCTATCATATCGTACCCTCTATCCTATCCTATCCTCTATCCTATAATATCCTCTATCCTATCCTATCCTCTATCCTATCCTATCCTCTACCCTATCCTATCCTCCATCATATCCTATCCTCTATCCTATCCTCTCCTCTATCCTATCCTATCCTCTATCCTATCCTTTCCTCTATCCTATCCTATCCTCTATCCTATCCTATCCTCTATCCTATCCTATCCTCTATCCTATCCTATCCTCTATCCTATCCTATCCTCTATCCTATCCTATCCTCTATCCTATCCTATCCTCTATCCTATCCTATCCTCTATCCTATCCTATCCTCTATCCTATCCTATCCTCTATCCTATCCTCTATTCTAACCTATCCTCTATCCTATCCTATCCTCTATCCTATCCTATCCTCTATCCTATCGAATACCCTATCCTATCCTCTATCCCATCCTATACTCAATCCTATCCTATACTGTATTATATCCTATCCTCTTTCCTATCCTCTATCGTATCATATCCTCTATCCTATCCTATCCTCTACCCTATAATATCCTCTATCCTATCCTATCCTCTATCCTATCCTATCCTCTATCCTATCCTATCCTCTATCCTATCCTATCGTCTATCCTATCCTCTCCTCTATTCTATCCTATCCTCTATCCTATCCTATCCTCTATCCTATCCTATCCTCTATCCTATCCTATCCTGAATCGTCTCCTTTCCTCTATCCTATCCTATCCAGTATCCTATCCTATCCTCTATCCTATAATATCCTCTATCCTATCCTCTATCGTATCCTATCCTCAATCCGATTTTATTCTCTATCCTATCCTATCCTCTATCCTATCCTATCCTCTATCCTATCCTATCCTATCCTCTATCCTCTATCCTATCCTATCCTATCCTATCCTCTATCCTATCGAATCCCCTATCCTCTTTCCTATCCTCTATCATATCGTACCCTCTATCCTATCCTATCCTCTATCCTATAATATCCTCTATCCTATCCTATCCTCTATCCTATCCTATCCTCTACCCTATCCTATCCTCCATCATATCCTATCCTCTATCCTATCCTCTCCTCTATCCTATCCTATCCTCTATCCTATCCTTTCCTCTATCCTATCCTATCCTCTATCCTATCCTATCCTCTATCCTATCCTATCCTCTATCCTATCCTATCCTCTATCCTATCCTATCCTCTATCCTATCCTATCCTCTATCCTATCCTATCCTCTATCCTATCCTATCCTCTATCCTATCCTATCCTCTATCCTATCCTCTATTCTAACCTATCCTCTATCCTATCCTATCCTCTATCCTATCCAATCCTCTATCCTATCGAATACCCTATCCTATCCTCTATCCCATCCTATACTCAATCCTATCCTATACTGTATTATATCCTATCCTCTTTCCTATCCTCTATCGTATCATATCCTCTATCCTATCCTATCCTCTACCCTATAATATCCTCTATCCTATCCTATCCTCTATCCTATCCTATCCTCTATCCTATCCTATCCTCTATCCTATCCTATCGTCTATCCTATCCTCTCCTCTATTCTATCCTATCCTCTATCCTATCCTATCCTCTATCCTATCCTATCCTCTATCCTATCCTCTATTCTATCCTATCCTCTATCCTATAATATCATCTATCCTATCCTATCCACTATCCTATCCTATCCTGTATCCTATCCTATCCTCTATCCTATAATATCCTCTATCCTATCCAATCCTCTATCCTATCCTCTACCCTATCCTATCCTCTATCCTATAATATCATTTATCCTATACTATTCTCTATCCTATCGTATCCTCTATCCTATACTATCCTCTATCCTATCCTATCCTCTATCCGATCCTATTCTCTATCCTATCCTATCCTCTATCCTATCCTATTCTGTATCCTATACTCTACCCTATCCTATCCTCTATCCTATCCTATCCTCTATCCTATAATATCATCTATCCTATTCTATTCCCTATCCTATCCTCTTCCCTATCCTATCCTCTATCCTATCCAATCTTCTATCCTATCCTCTATCCTATCCTCTATCCTATCCTATCCTGTATCCTATCCTATCCTATATCCTATAATATCCTCTATCCTATCCTATCCTCTATCCGATTCTATCCTCTATCCTATTCTATCCTCCATCCTATCCTATTCTCTATCCTATCCTCTACCCTATCCTATCCTGTATTCTATAATATCATTTATCCTATACTATTCTCTATCCTATCGTATCCTCTATCCTATACTATCCTCTATCGTATACTATCCTCTATCCGATCCTATCCTCTATCCTATCCTATCCTCTATCCTATCCTATCCTCTATCCTATCCTATCCTCTATCCTATCCTATCCTCTATCCTATCCTATCCTCTATTCTATAATATCATCTATCCTATACTATTATCTATCCTATCCTATCCTCTACCCTATCCTATCCTCTATCCTATAATATCATTTATCCTATACTATTCTCTATCCTATCCTATCCTCTATCCTATCCTATCCTCTATCCTATAATATCATATATCCTATACTATTCTCTATCCGATCCTATCCTCTATCCTATCCTATCCTCTATCCTATACTATCCTCTATCGTATCCTATCCTCTATCCTATCCTATCCTCTATTCTATAATATCATCTATCCTATACTATTCTCTATCCTATCCTATCCTCTACCCTATCCTATCCTCTATCCTATAATATCATTTATCCTATACTATTCTCTATCCTATCGTATCCTCTATCCTATACTATCCTCTATCGTATCCTATCCTCTATCCGATCCTATCCTCTATCCTATCCTATCCTCCATCCTATCCTATCCTCTATCCTATCCTATCCTCTATCCTATACTATCCTCTATCGTATCCTATCCTCTATCCTATCCTATCCTCTATCTTTTAATATCATCTATCCTATACTATTCTCTATCCTATCCTATCCTCTATCCTATAATTTCATCTATCCTATACTATTCTCTATGCGATCCTATCCTCTATCCTATCGTATCCTCTATCCTATACTATCCTCTATCGTATCCTATCCTCTATCCGATCCTATCCTCTATCCTATCCTCTATCCTATCCTATCATCTATATTATCCTATTCTGTATCCTATACTCTACCCTATCCTATCCTCTATCGTATCCTATCCTCTATCCTATCCTATCCTCTATCCTATCCTATCCTCTATCCTATCCTATCCTCTATCCTATCCTATCCTCTATCCTATCCTATCCTCTATCCTATCCTATCCTCTATCCTATCCTATCCTCTATCCTATCCTATCCTCTATCATATCCTATCCTCTATCCTATTCTATCCTCTATCCTATCCTATCCTCTATCCTATCCTATCCTCTATCCTATCCTATCCTCTATCCTATCCTATCCTCTATCCTATCATCTATCCGAACCTATCCTCTATCCTATCCTATCCTCTATCCTATCCTATCCTCTATTCTATCCAATCCCCTATCCTATCATCGATCCGAGCCTATCCTCTATCCTATCCTATCCTCTATCCTATAATATCATCTATCCTATCCTATCCACTATCCTATCCTATCCTGTATCCTATCCTATCCTCTATCCTATAATATCCTCTATCCTATCCAATCCTCTATCCTATCCTCTACCCTATCCTATCCTCTATCCTATAATATCATTTATCCTATACTATTCTCTATCCTATCGTATCCTCTATCCTATACTATCCTCTATCGTATCCTATCCTCTATCCGATCCTATCCTCTATCCTATCCTATCCTCTATCCTATCCTATCCTCTATCCTATCCTATCCTCTATCCTATACTATCCTCTATTCTATAATATCATCTATCCTATACTATTCTCTATCCTATCCTATCCTCTACCCTATCCTATCCTCTATCCTATAATATCATTTATCCTATACTATTCTCTATCCTATCCTATCCTCTATCCTATAATATCATATATCCTATACTATTCTCTATCCGATCCTATCCTCTATCCTATCCTATCCTCTATCCTATACTATCCTCTATCGTATCCTATCCTCTATCCTATCCTATCCTCTATTCTATAATATCATCTATCCTATACTATTCTCTATCCTATCCTATCCTCTACCCTATCCTATCCTCTATCATATAATATCATTTATCCTATACTATTCTCTATCCTATCCTATCCTCTATCCTATCCTATCCTCTATCCTATAATATCATATATCCTATACTATTCTCTATCCGATCCTATCCTCTATCCTATCCTATCCTCTATCCTATACTATCCTCTATCGTATCCTATCCTCTATCCTATCCTATCCTCTATTCTATAATATCATCTATCCTATACTATTCTCTATCCTATCCTATCCTCTACCCTATCCTATCCTCTATCCTATAATATCATTTATCCTATACTATTCTCTATCCTATCGTATCCTCTATCCTATACTATCCTCTATCGTATCCTATCCTCTATCCGATCCTATCCTCTATCCTATCCTATCCTCTATCCTATCCTATCCTCTATCCTATCCTATCCTCTATCCTATACTATCCTCTATCGTATCCTATCCTCTATCCTATCCTATCCTCTATCTTTTAATATCATCTATCCTATACTATTCTCTATCCTATCCTATCCTCTATCCTATAATTTCATCTATCCTATACTATTCTCTATGCGATCCTATCCTCTATCCTATCGTATCCTCTATCCTATACTATCCTCTATCGTATCCTATCCTCTATCCGATCCTATCCTCTATCCTATCCTCTATCCTATCCTATCATCTATCCTATCCTATTCTCTATCCTATCCTATACTCTATCCTATGCTATCCTGTATCCTATCCAAATTATACCCTACCCTCTATCCTATCCTATCCTCTATTCTATAATATCATTTATCCTATACTATTCTCTATCCTATCGTATCCTCTATCCCATACTATCCTCTATCGTATCCTATCCTCTATCCGATCCTATCCTCTATCCTATCCTATCCTCTATCCTATCCTATCCTCTATCCTATCCTATCCTCTATCCTATCCTATCCTCTATCCTATCATCTATCCGAACCTATCCTCTATCCTATCCTATCCTCTATCCTATCCTATCCTCTATTCTATCCAATCCCCTATCCTATCATCGATCCGAGCCTATCCTCTATCCTATCCTATCCTCTATCCTATAATATCATCTATCCTATCCTATCCACTATCCTATCCTATCCTGTATCCTATCCTATCCTCTATCCTATAATATCCTCTATCCTATCCAATCCTCTATCCTATCCTCTACCCTATCCTATCCTCTATCCTATAATATCATTTATCCTATACTATTCTCTATCCTATCGTATCCTCTATCCTATACTATCCTCTATCGTATCCTATCCTCTATCCGATCCTATCCTCTATCCTATCCTATCCTCTATCCTATCCTATCCTCTATCCTATCCTATCCTCTATCCTATCCTATCCTCTATCCTATCCTATCCTCTATTCTATAATATCATCTATCCTATACTATTCTCTATCCTATCCTATCCTCTACCCTATCCTATCCTCTATCCTATAATATCATTTATCCTATACTATTCTCTATCCTATCCTATCCTCTATCCTATAATATCATATATCCTATACTATTCTCTATCCGATCCTATCCTCTATCCTATCCTATCCTCTATCCTATACTATCCTCTATCGTATCCTATCCTCTATCCTATCCTATCCTCTATTCTATAATATCATCTATCCTATACTATTCTCTATCCTATCCTATCCTCTACCCTATCCTATCCTCTATCCTATAATATCATTTATCCTATACTATTCTCTATCCTATCGTATCCTCTATCCTATACTATCCTCTATCGTATCCTATCCTCTATCCGATCCTATCCTCTATCCTATCCTATCCTCTATCCTATCCTATCCTCTATCCTATCCTATCCTCTATCCTATACTATCCTCTATCGTATCCTATCCTCTATCCGATCCTATCCTCTATCCTATCCTATTCTGTATCCTATACTCTACCCTATCCTATCCTCTATCGTATCCTATCCTCTATCCTATCCTATCCTCTATCCTATCCTATCCTCTATCCTATCCTATCCTCTATCCTATCCTATCCTCTATCCTATCCTATCCTCTATCCTATCCTATCCTCTACCCTATCCTATCCTCTATCCTATCCTATCCTCTATCCTATCCTATCCTCTATCCTATCCTATCCTCTATCCTATCCTATCCTCTATCATATCCTATCCTCTATCCTATCCTATCCTCTATCCTATCCTATCCTCTATCCTATCCTATCCTCTATCCTATCCTATCCTCTATATTATCCTATCCTCTATCCTATCCTATCCTCTATCCTATCCTATCCTCTATCCTATCCTATCCTCTATCCTATCCTATCCTCTATCCTATCCTCTATTCTATCCTATCCTCTATCCAATCCTATCCTCTATCCTATCCTATCCTCTATCCTATCCTATCCTCTATCCTATCCAATGCCCTATCCTATCCTCTATACTATCCTAACCTCTATCCTATCCTATCCTCTATCCTATCCTATCCTCTATCCTATCCTATCCTCTATCCTATCCTCTATCCTATCCTATCCTCTATCCTATCCTATCCTCTATCCTATCCTATCCTCTATCCTATCCTATCCTCTATCCTATCCTATCCTCTATCCTATCCTATCCTCTATCCTATCCAATACCCTATCGTATCCTCTATCCCATCCTATACTCAATCCTATCCTATACTGTATTATATCCTATTCTCTTTCCTATCCTCTATCATATCGTATCCTCTACCCTATAATATCCTCTATCCTATCCTATTCTCTATCCTATCCTATACTCTATCCTATGCTATCCTGTATCCTATCCAAATTATACCCTACCCTCTATCCTATCCTATCATCTATTCTATAATATCATTTATCCTATACTATTCTCTATCCTATCGTATCCTCTATCCCATACTCTCCTCTATCGTATCCTATCCTCTATCCGATCCCATCCTCTATCCTATCCTATCCTCTATCCTATAATATCATTTATCCTATACTATCCTCTATCCTATCCTATCCTCTATCCTATACTATCCTCTATCGTATCCTATCCTCTATCCTATCCTATCCTCTATCTTTTAATATCATCTATCCTATACTATTCTCCATCCTATCCTATCCTCTATCCTATAATTTCATCTATCCTATACTATTCTCTATGCGATCCTATCCTCTATCCTATCGTATCCTCTATCCTATACTATCCTCTATCGTATCCTATCCTCTATCCGATCCTATCCTCTATCCTATCCTCTATCCTATCCTATCATCTATCCTATCCTATTCTGTATCCTATACTCTACCCTATCCTATCCTCTATCCTATCCTATCCTCTATCCTATAATATCATCTATCCTATTCTATTCCCTATCCTATCCTCTTCCCTATCCTATCCTCTATCCTATCCAATCTTCTATCCTATCCTCTATCCTATAATATCTTCTATTCTATCCTATTCTCTATCCTATCCTATCCTCTATCCTATACTATCCTCTTTCGTATCCTATCCTCTATCCTATCCTATCCTCTGTTCTATCCAATCCCCTATCCTATCATCTACCCGAACCTATCCTCTATCCTATCCTATCATCTATCCTATAATATCATCTATCCTATCATATCCACTATCCTATCCTATCCTCAATCCTATCCTATCCTGAATCGTCTCCTATCCTCTATCCTATCCTATCCTGTATCCTATCCTATCCTCTATCCTATAATATCCTCTATCCTATCCAATCCTCTATCCTATCCTCTATCGTATCCTATCCTCAATCCGATTCTATCCTCTATCCTATCCTATCCTCTATCCTATCCTATCCTCTATCCTCTATCCTATCCTATCCTATCTTATCCTCTATCCTTTCCTATCCTTTATCTTATCCTATCCTCTATCCTATCCTATCCGCTATCCTATCCTATCCTCTATCCTATCCTAAACTCTATCCTATCCTCTATCATATCCTCTATTCTAACCTATCCTCTATCCTATCCTATCCTCTATCCTATCCTATCCTCTATCCTATCCTATCCTCTATCCTATCCTATCCTCTATCCTATCCTATCCTCTATCGTATCCTATCCTCTATCGTATCCTATCCTCTATCCTACCCTATCCTCTTTCCTATCCTATCCTCTATCCTATCCTATCCTCTATCCTATCCTATCCTCTATCCTATAATATTCTCTATCCTATCCTGAATCCTCTCCTATCCTCTATCAGTTCCTATCCTCTATCCTATGCTCTATCCTCTATCCTCTATCCTCTATCCTCTATCCTATCCTATCCTATCCTATCCTATCCTCTATCCTATCGAATCCCCTATCCTCTTTCCTATCCTCTATCATATCGTATCCTCTATCCTATCCTATCCTCTATCCTATCGAATCCCCTATCCTCTTTCCTATCCTCTATCATATCGTATCCTCTATCCTATCCTATCCTCTATCCTATAATATCCTCTATCCTATCCTATTCTCTATCCTATCCTATACTCTATCCTATGCTATCCTGTATCCTATCCAAATTATACCCTACCCTCTATCCTATCCTATCCTCTATCCTATCCTATACTCTATTATATCATATCCTATCTTATCCTCTATCCTTTCCTATACTTTATCTTATCCTATCCTCTATCCTATCCTATCCTCTATCCTATCCTATCCTCTATAATATCGTTTCCTCTATCCTATCCTATCCTCTATCCTATAATATTCTCTATCCTATAATATTCTCTATCCTATCCTGAATCCTCTCCTATCCTCTATCCTATCCTATCCTCTATCCTATCCTCTATCCTATCCTATCCTCTATCCTATCCTATCCTCTATCCTATCCTATCCTCTATCCTATCCTATCCTCTATCCTATCCTATCCTCTATCCTCTATCCTATCCTATCCTATCCTATCCTCTATCCTATCGAATCCCCTGTCCTCTTTCCTATCCTCTATCATATCGTATCCTCTATCCTATCCTATCCTCTATCCTATAATATCCTCTATCCTATCCTATTCTCTATCCTATCCTATACTCTATCCTATGCTATCCTGTATCCTATCCAAATTATACCCTACCCTCTATCCTATCCTATCCTCTATCCTATCCTATACTCTATTATATCCTATCCTATCTTATCCTCTATCCTATCCTATCCTCTATCCTATCCTATCCTCTATCCTATCCTCTATCCTATCCTATCCTCTATCCTATCCTATCCTCTATCCTATCCTATCCTCTATCCTATCCTATCCTCTATCCTATAATATCATTTATCCTATACTATTCTCTATCCTATCGTATCCTCTATCCTATACTATCCTCTATCGTATCCTATCCTCTATCCGATCCTATCCTCTATCCTATCCTATCCTCTATCCTATCCTATCCTCTATCCTATCCTATCCTCTATCCTATACTATCCTCTATCGTATCATATCCTCTATCCTATCCTATCCTCTATCTTTTAATATCATCTATCCTATACTATTCTCTATCCTATCCTATACTCTATCCTATAATTTCATCTATCCTATACTATTCTCTATGCGATCCTATCCCCTATCCTATCGTATCCTCTATCCTATACTATCCTCTATCGTATCCTATCCTCTATCCGATCCTATCCTCTATCCTATCCTCTATCCTATCCTATCATCTATCCTATCCTATTCTGTATCCTATACTCTACCCTATCCTATCCTCTATCCTATCCTATCCTCTATCTTATAATATCATCTATCCTATTCTATTCCCTATCCTATCCTCTTCCCTATCCTATCCTCTATCCTATCCAATCTTCTATCCTATCCTCTATCCTATAATATCTTCTATTCTATCCTATTCTCTATCCTATCCTATCCTCTATCCTATACTATCCTCTATCGTATCCTATCCTCTATCCTATCCTATCCTCTATTCTATCCAATCCCCTATCCTATCATCTACCCGAACCTATCCTCTATCCTATCCTATCATCTATCCTATAATATCATCTATCCTATCATATCCACTATCCTATCCTATCCTCAATCCTATCCTATCCTGAATCGTCTCCTATCCTCTATCCTATCCTATCCTGTATCCTATCCTATCCTCTATCCTATAATATCCTCTATCCTATCCAATCCTCTATCCTATCCTCTATCGTATCCTATCCTCAATCCGATTCTATCCTCTATCCTATCCTATCCTCTATCCTATCCTATCCTCTATCCTATCCTATCCTCTATCCTCTATCCTATCCTATCCTATCCTATCCTCTATCCTATCGAATCCCCTATCCTCTTTCCTATCCTCTATCATATCGTATCCTCTATCCTATCCTATCCTCTATCCTATAATATCCTCTATCCTATCCTATTCTCTATCCTATCCTATACTCTATCCTATGCTATCCTGTATCCTATCCAAATTATACCCTACCCTCTATCCTATCCTATCCTCTATCCTATGCTATCCTCTATCCTCTATCCTATCCTATCCTATCCTATCCTCTATCCTATCGAATCCTCTATCCTCTTTCCTATCCTCTATCATATCGTATCCTCTATCCTATCCTATCCTCTATCCTATCGAATCCCCTATCCTCTTTCCTATCCTCTATCATATCGTATCCTCTATCCTATCCTATCCTCTATCCTATAATATCCTCTATCCTATCCTATTCTCTATCCTATCGTATACTCTATCCTATGCTATCCTGTATCCTATCCAAATTATACCCTACCCTCTATCCTATCCTATCCTCTATCCTATCCTATACTCTATTATATCCTATCCTATCTTATCCTCTATCCTTTCCTATACTTTATCTTATCCTATCCCCTATCCTATCCTATCCTCTATCCTATCCTATCCTCTATCCTATCCTATCCTCTATAATATCGTTTCCTCTATCCTATCCTATCCTCTATCCTATAATATTCTCTATCCTATCCTGAATCCTCTCCTATCCTCTATCCTATCCTATCCTCTATCCTATCCTATCCTTTATCCTATCCTATCCTCTATCCTATCCTATCCTCTATCCTATAATATCATCTATCCTATTCTATTCCCTATCCTATCCTCTTCCCTATCCTATCCTCTATCCTATCCAATCTTCTATCCTATCCTCTATCCTATAATATCTTCTATTCTATCCTATTCTCTATCCTATCCTATCCTCTATTCTATCCAATCCCCTATCCTATCATCTACCCGAACCTATCCTCTATCCTATCCTATCATCTATCCTATAATATCATCTATCCTATCATATCCACTATCCTATCCTATCCTCAATCCTATCCTATCCTGAATCGTCTCCTATCCTCTATCCTATCCTATCCTGTATCCTATCCTATCCTCTATCCTATAATATCCTCTATCCTATCCAATCCTCTATCCTATCCTCTATCGTATCCTATCCTCAATCCGATTCTATCCTCTATCCTATCCTATCCTCTATCCTATCCTATCCTCTATCCTATCCTATCCTCTATCCTATCCTATCCTCTATCCTATCCTATCCTCTATCCTATCCTATCCTCAATCCTATCCTATCCTCTATCCTATAATATTCTCTATCCTATCCTGAATCCTCTTCTATCCTCTATCCTACCCTATCCTGTATCCTATCCTATCCTCTATCCTATAATATCCTCTATCCTATCCTCTATCGTATCCTATCCTCTATCCTATAATATCCTCTATCCTATCCTCTATCGTATCCTATCCTCTATCCTATCCTATCCTCTATCCTATCCTATCCTCTATCCTATCCTATTCTCTATCCTATCCTATCCTCTATCCTATCCTATCCTCTATCCTATCCTATCCTCTATCCTATCCTATCCTCTATCCTATCCTATCCTCTATCCTATCCTATCCTCTATAATATCGTTTCCTCTATCCTATCCTATCCTCTATCCTATAATATTCTCTATCCTATCCTGAATCCTCTCCTATCCTCTATCCTATCCTATCCTCTATCCTATCCTATCCTCTATCCTATCCTATCCTCTATCCTGTCCAATCCTCTATCCTCTATCCTATCCTATCCTATCGAATCCCCTATCCTCTTTCCTATCCTCTATCATATCGTATCCTCTATCCTATCCTATCCTCTATCCTATAATATCCTCTATCCTATCCTATTCTCTATCCTATCCTATACTCTATCCTATGCTATCCTGTATCCTATCCAAATTATACCCTACCCTCTATCCTATCCTATCCTCTATCCTATCCTATACTCTATTATATCCTATCCTATATTATCCTCTATCCTATCCTATCCTCTATCCTATCCTATCCTCTATCCTATCCTCTATCCAATCCTATCCTCTATCCTATCCTATCCTCTATCCTATCCTATCCTCTATCCTATCCTATCCTCTATCCTATCCTATCCTCTATCCTATCCTATCCTCTATCCTATCCTATCCTCTATCCTGTCCAATCCTCTATCCTCTATCCTATCCTATCCTATCCTATCCTCTATCCTATCGAATCCCCTATCCTCTTTCCTATCCTCTATCATATCGTATCCTCTATCCTATCCTATTCTCTATCCTATCCTATACTCTATCCTATGCTATCCTGTATCCTATCCACATTATACAGTACCCTCTATCCTATCCTATCCTCTATCCTATCCTATACTCTATTATATCCTATCCTATCTTATCCTCTATCCTTTCCTATCCTTTATCTTATCCTATCCTCTATCCTATCCTATCCGCTATCCTATAATATACTCTATCCTATCCAATCCTCTATCCTATCCTCTATCGTATCCTATCCTCTATCCGATTCTATCCTCTATCCTATCCTATCCTCCATCCTATCCTATTCTCTATCCTATTCTCTACCCTATCCTATCCTGTATCCTATAATATCATTTATCCTAAACTATTCTCTATCCTATCCTATCCTCTATCCTATACTATCCTCTATCGTATCCTATCCTCTATCCGATCCTATCCTCTATCCTATCCTATCCTCTATCCTATCCTATACTCTATTATATCCTATCCTATCTTATCCTCTATCCTTTCCTATCCTTTACCTTATCCTATCCTCTATCCTATCCTATCCTCTATCCTATCCTATCCTCTATCCTATCCTATCCTCTATCCTCTCCTATCCTCTATCCTATCCTATCCTCTATCCTATCATCTATCGTATCCTATCCTCTATTCGATACTATCCTCTATCCTATCCTATCCTCCATCCTATCCTATTCTCTATCCTATCCTCTACCCTATCCCATCCTGTATCCTATAATATCATTTATCCTAAACTATTCTCTATCCTATCCTATCCTCTATCCTATACTATCCTCTATCGTATCCTATCCTCTATCCGATCCTATCCTCTATCCTATCCTATCCTCTATCCTATCCTATACTCTATTATATCCTATCCTATCTTATCCTCTATCCTTTCCTATCCTTTATCTTATCCTATCCTCTATCCTATCCTATCCTCTATCCTATAATATCCTCTATCCTATCCAATCCTCTATCCTATCCTCTATCGTATCCTATCCTCTATCCGATTCTATCCTCTATCCTATCCTATCCTCCATCCTATCCTATTCTCTATCCTATCCTCTACCCTATCCTATCCTGTATCCTATAATATCATTTATCCTATACTATTCTCTATCCTATCCTATCCTCTATCCTATACTATCCTCTATCGTATCCTATCCTCTATCCTATCCTATCCTCTATCCTATCCTATCCTCTATCCTATCCTATCCTCTATCCTATCCTATCCTCTATCCTATCCTATCCTCTATCCTATCCTATCCTCTATCCTATCCTATCCTCTATCCTATCCTATCCTCTATCCTATCCTATCCTCTATCCTATCCTATCCTCTATCCTATCCTATCCTCTATCCTATCCTATCCTCTATCCTATCCTATCCTCTATCCTATCCTATCCTCTATCCTATCCTATCCTCTATCCTATCCTATCCTCTATCCTATCCTATCCTCTATCCTATCCTATCCTCTATCCTATCCTATCCTCTATCCTATCCTATCCTCTATCCTATCCTATCCTCTATCCTATAATATTCTCTATCCTATCCTGAATCCTCTTCTATCCTCTATCCTACCCTATCCTGTACCCTATCCTATCCTCTATCCTATAATATCCTCTATCCTATCCTCTATCGTATCCTATCCTCTATCCTATAATATCCTCTATCCTATCCTCTATCGTATCCTATCCTCTATCCTATCCTATCCTCTATCCTATCCTATCCTCTATCCTATCCTATTCTCTATCCTATCCTATCCTCTATCCTATCCTATCCTCTATCCTATCCTATCCTCTATCCTATCCTATCCTCTATCCTATCCTATCCTCTATCCTATCCTATCCTCTATCCTATCCTATCCTCTATCCTATAATATTCTCTATCCTATCCTGAATCCTCTTCTATCCTCTATCCTACCCTATCCTGTATCCTATCCTATCCTCTATCCTATAATATCCTCTAACCTATCCAATCCACTATCCTATCCTCTATCGTATCCTATCCTCTATCCGATTCTATCCTCTATCCTATCCTATCCTCCATCCTATCCTATTCTCTATCCTATCCTCTACCCTATCCTATCCTATCCTCTATCCTATCCTATCCTCAATCCTATCCTATCCTCTATCCTATAATATCCTCTATCCTATCCTATCCTCTATCCTATCCTATCCTCTATCCTATCCTATCCTCTATCCTATCCTATCCTCTATCCTATCCTATCCTCTATCGTATCCTATCCTCTATCCTATCCTATCCTCTATAATATCCTATCCTCTATCCTATCCTATCCTCTATCCTATCCTATCCTCTATCCTATACTATCCTCTATCCTATCCTATCCTCTATCCTATCCTATCCTCTATCCTATCCTATCCTCTATCCTATCCTCTATCCTATCCTATCCTCTATCCTATCCTATTCTCTATCCTATTCTATCCTCTATCCTATCCTATCCTCTATCCTATCCTATCCTCTATCCTATCCTATCCTCTATCCTCTATCCTCTATCCTATCCTATCCTATCCTATCCTCTATCCTATCGAATCCCCTATCCTCTTTCCTATCCTCTATCATATCGTATCCTCTATCCTATCCTATCCTCTATCCTATAATATCCTCTATCCTATCCTATTCTCTATCCTATCCTATACTCTATCCTATGCTATCCTGTATCCTATCCAAATTATACAGTACCCTCTATCCTATCCTATCCTCTATCCTATCCTATACTCTATTATATCCTATCCTATCTTATCCTCTATCCTTTCCTATCCTTTATCTTATCCTATCCTCTATCCTATCCTATCCGCTATCCTATAATATCCTCTATCCTATCCTCTATCGTATCCTATCCTCTATCCGATTCTATCCTCTATCCTATCCTATCCTCCATCCTATCCTATCCTCTATCCTATCCTATCCTCTATCCTATCCTATCCTCTATCATATCCTATCCTCTACCCTATCCTATCCTGTATCCTATAATATCATTTATCCTATATTATTCTCTATCCTATCCTGTCCTCTATCCTATACTATCCTCTATCGTATCCTATCCTCTATCCGATCCTATCCTCTATCCTATCCTATCCTCTATCCTATCCTCTATCCTATCCTCTATCCTATCCTATCCTCTATCCTATCCTATCCTCTATCCTATCCTGTCCTCTATCCTATCCTATCCTCTATCCTATCCTATCCTCTATCATATCCTATCCTCTATCCTATCCTATCCTCTATCCTATCCTCTATCCTATCCTATCCTCTATCCTATCCTATCCTCTATCCTATCCTATCCTCTATCCTATCCTATCCTCTATCCTATCCTATCCTCTATCCTATCCTATCCTCTATCCTATCCTATCCTCTATCCTATCCTATCCTCTATCCTATCCTATCCTCTATCCTATCCTATCCTCTATCCTATCCTATCCTCTATCCTATCCTATCCTCTATCCTATCCTATCCTCTATCCTATCCTATCCTCTATCCTATCCTATCATGTATCCTATCCTATCCTCTATAATATCCTATCCTCTATCCTATCCTATCCTCTATCCTATCCTATCCTCTATCCTATCCTATCCTCTATCCTATCCTATCCTCTATCCTATCCTATCCTCTATCCTATCCTATCCTCTATCCTATCCTATCCTCTATCCTATCCTATCCTCTATCCTATCCTATCCTCTATCCTATCCTTTCCTCTATCCTATCCTATCCTCCATCCTATCCTACCCTCTATCCAATCCTATCCTCTATCCTATCCTATCCTCTATCCTATCCTATCCTCTATCCTATCCTCTATCCTATCCTCTATCCTATCCTATCCTCTATCCTATCCTACCCTCTATCCTATCCTATCCTCTATCCTATCCTATCCTCTATCCTATCCTTTCCTCTATCCTATCCTATCCTCTATCCTATCCTATCCTCTATCCTACAATATCCTCTATCCTATCCTATCCTCTATCCTATCCTGTCCTCTTGCCTATCCTATCCTCTATCCTATCCTATCCTCTTTCCTATCCAATCCCCTATCCTATCCTCTATCCCATCCTATACTCAATCCTATCCTATACTGTATTATATCCTATCCTCTTTCCTATTCTCTAACATATCGTTTACTCTATATTATCCTATCCTCTATCCTATCCTATCCTCTATCCTACCCTATCCTCTATCCTATCCTATCCTATCCTCTATCCTATCCTATCCTCTATCCTACAATATCCTCTATCCTATCCTATCCTCTATCCTAACCTATCCTCTATCCTATCCAAAACCCTATCCTATCCTCTATCCCATCCTATACTCAATCCTATCCTATACTGTATTATATCCTATCCTCTTTCCTATCCTCTATCATATCGTATCCTCTATCCTATCCTATCCTCTAATCTATAATATCCTCTATCCTATCCTATTCTCTATCCTATCCTATCCTCTATCCTATCCTATCCTCTATCCTATCCTCTCCTCTATCCTATCCTATCCTCTATCCTATCCTACCATCTATCCTATCCTATCCTCTATCCTATCCTATACTCTATCCTATCCTATACTGTATTATATCCTATCCTCTTTCCTATCCTCTATCATATCGTATCCTCTATCCTATCCTATCCTCTAACCTATAATATCCTATATCCTATCCTATTCTCTATCCTATCCTATCCTCTATTCTATCCTATCCTTTATCCTATCCAAATTCTACCCTACCCTCTATCCTATCCTATCCTATCCTCTATCCTATCCAATCCTCTATCCTATCCTATCCTCTATCCTATCCTCTCCTCTATCCTATCCTATCCTCGATCCTATCCTATCCTCTATCCTATCCTATCCTCTATCCTATCCTATCCTCTATCCTATCCCATCCTCCATACTATCCTAACCTCTATCCTATCCTATCCTCTATCCTATCCAATCCTCTATCCTACAATATCCTCTATCCTATCCTATCCTCTATCCTACAATATCCACTATCCTCTCCTATCCTCTATCCTATCCTATCCTCTACCCTATCCTATCCTCTATCCTATCCTACCCTCTATCCTATCCTATCCTCTATCCTATCCTATACTCTATCCTATCCTATCCTCTATCGTATCATATCCTCTATCCTATCCTATCCTCTATCCTATCCTATCCTCTATCCTACAATATCCTCTATCCTCTCCTATCCTCTATCCTATCCTATCCTCTATCCTATCCTATCCTCTATCCTATCCTACCCTCTATCCTATCCTATCCCCTATCCTATCCTATCCTCTATCCTATCCTATCCTCTATCCTATCCTATCCTCTATCCTATCCTATCCTCTATGATACAATATCCTCTATCCTATCCTATCCTCTATCCTATCCTGTCCTCTTGCCTATCCTATCCTCTATCCTATCCTATCCTCTATCCTATCCAATCCCCTATGCTATCCTCTATCCCATCCTATACTCAATCCTATCCTATACTGTATTATATCCTATCCTCTTTCCTATTCTCTAACATATCGTATACTCTATATTATCCTATCCTCTATCCTATCCTATCCTCTATCCTACCCTATCCTCTATCCTATCCTATCCTATCCTCTATCCTATCCTATCCTCTATCCTACAATATCCTCTATCCTATCCTATCCTCTATCCTAACCTATCCTCTATCCTATCCAAAACCCTATCCTATCCTCTATCCCATCCTATACTCAATCCTATCCTATACTGTATTATATCCTATCCTCTCTCCTATCCTCTATCATATCGTATCCTCTATCCTATCCTATCCTCTAATCTATAATATCCTCTATCCTATCCTATTCTCTATCCTATCCTATCCTCTATTCTATCCTATCCTGTATCCTATCCAAATTCTACCCTACCCTCTATCCTATCCTATCCTATCCTCTATCCTATCCAATCCTCTATCCTATCCTATCCTCTATCCTATCCTATCCTCTATCCTATCCTATCCTCTATCCTATCCTATCCTCTATCCTATCCTATCCTGTATCCTATCCCATCCTCCATACTATCCTAACCTCTATCCTATCCTATCCTCTATCCTATCCTATCCTCTATCCTATCCTATCCTCTATCCTATCCTATCCTCTATCCTATCCTATCCTCTATCCTATCCTATCCTCTATCCTATCCTATCCTCTATCCTATCCTATCCTCTATCCTATCCTATCCTCTATCCTATCCTATCCTCTATCCTATCCTATCCTCTATCCTATCCTATCCTCTATCCTATCCTATCCTCTATCCTATCCTATCCTCTATCCTATCCTATCCTCTATCCTATCCTATCCTCTATCCTATCCAATACCCTATCGTATCCTCTATCCCATCCTATACTCAATCCTATCCTATACTGTATTATATCCTATCCTCTTTCCTATCCTCTATCATATCGTATCCTTTATCCTATCCTATCCTCTATCCTATCCTATCCTCTATTCTATCCTATCCTGTATCCTATCCAAATTCTACCCTACCCTCTATCCTATCCTATCCTCTATCCTATACTATCCTATCCTCTATCCTATCCTATCCTCTATCCTATCCTATCCTCTATCCTATCCTATCCTCTATCCTATCCTATCCTCTATCCTACAATATCCTCTATCCTATCCTATCGTCTATCCAATCCTATACTCAATCCTATCCTATACTGTATTATATCCTATCCTCTTTCCTAACCTCTATCCTATCCTATCCTCTATCCTATCCTATCCTCTATCCTATCCTATCCTCTATCCTATCCTTTCCCCTATCCTATCCTATCCTCTATCCTATCCTATCCTCTACCCTACAATATCCTCTATCCTATCCTATCCTCTATCCTATCCTGTCCTCTTGCCTATCCTATCCTCTATCCTATCCTATCCTCTTTCCTATCCAATCCCCTATCCTATACTCTATCCCATCCTATACTCAATCCTATCCTACACTGTATTATATCCTAACCTCTTTCCTATTCTCTAACATATCGTATCCTCTATCCTATCCTATCCTCTAACCTATAATATCCTCTATCCTATCCTATTCTCTATCCTATCCTATCCTATCCTCTATTCTATCCTATCCTGTATCCTATCCAAATTCTACCCTACCCTCTATCCTATCCTATCCTATCCTCTATCCTATCCTATCCTCTATCCTATCCTCTCCTCTATCCTATCCTATCCTCTATCCTATCCTATCCTCTATCCTATCCTATCCTCTATCCTATCCCATCCTCCATACTATCCTAACCTCTATCCTATCCTATCCTCTATCCTATCCTATCCTCTATCCTATCCTATCCTCTATCCTATCCTATCCTCTATCCTATCCTATCCTCTATCCTATCCTATCCTCTATCCTATCCTATCCTCTATCCTATCCTATCCTCTATCCTATCCTATCCTCTATCCTATCCTATCCTCTATCCTATCCTATCCTCTATCCTATCCTATCCTCTATCCTATCCTATCCTCTATCCTATCCTATCCTCTATCCTATCCTATAATCTATCCTATCCTATCCTCTATCCTATCCTATCCTCAATCCTATCCTCTATCCTATCCTATCCGCTATCCTATCCTATCCTCTTTCCTATCCTATCCTATCCTCTACCCTATTATATCCTCTATCCTATCCTATCCTCTACCTTATCCTATACTCTATCCTATCCAATTACCTATCCAATCCTCTATCCTATCCTATCCTCTATCCTATCCTATCCTCTACCCTATCCTATCCTCTATCCTATCCTATACTCTATCCTATCCTATCCTCTATCCTATCCTATCCTCTATCCTATCCTATCCTCTATCCTATCGAATACCCTATCCTATCCTCTATCCCATCCTATACTCAATCCTATCCTATACTGTATTATATCCTATCCTCTATCCTATCCTCTATCCTATCCTATCCTCTATCCTACCCTATATCCTATTATATCCTCTATCCTACAATATCCTCTATCCTATCCTATCCTATCCTCTATCCTATCCTATCCTCTATCCTATCCTATCCTCTATCCTATCCTATCCTCTATCCTATCCTATCCTCTATCCTATCCTATCCTCTATCCTATCCAATACCCTATCCTATCCTCTATCCCATCCTATACTCAATCCTATCCTATACTGTATTATATCCTATCGTCTTTCCTATCCTCTATCATATCGTATCCTCTATCCTATCCTATCCTCTACCCTATCCTATCCTCTATCCTATCCTATCCTCTATCCTATCCTATCCTCTATCCTATCCTATCCTCTATACTATCCTAACCTCTATCGTATCCTATCCTCTATCCTATCCTATCCTCTATCCTATCCTATCCTCTATCCTATCCTTTCCTCTATCCTATCCTATCCTCTATCCTATCCTATCCTCTATCCTACAATATCCTCTATCCTATCCTATCCTCTATCCTATCCTGTCCTCTTGCCTATCCTATCCTCTATCCTATCCTATCCTCTTTCCTATCCAATCCCCTATCCTATCCTCTATCCCATCCTGTACTCAATCCTATCCTATACTGTATTATATTCTATCCTCTTTCCTATTCTCTAACATATCGTATACTCTATATTATCCTATCCTCTATCCTATCCTATCCTCTATCCTACCCCATCCTCTATCCTATCCTATCCTCTATCCTATCCTATCCTCTATCCTACAATATCCTCTATCCTATCCTATCGTCTATCCAATCCTATACTCAATCCTATCCTATACTGTATTATATCCTATCCTCTTTCCTAACCTCTATCCTATCCTATCCTCTATCCTATCCTATCCTCTATCCTATCCTATCCTCTATCCTATCCTTTCCCCTATCCTATCCTATCCTCTATCCTATCCTATCCTCTACCCTACAATATCCTCTATCCTATCCTATCCTCTATCCTATCCTGTCCTCTTGCCTATCCTATCCTCTATCCTATCCTATCCTCTTTCCTATCCAATCCCCTATCCTATACTCTATCCCATCCTATACTCAATCCTATCCTACACTGTATTATATCCTAACCTCTTTCCTATTCTCTAACATATCGTATCCTCTATCCTATCCTATCCTCTAACCTATAATATCCTCTATCCTATCCTATTCTCTATCCTATCCTATCCTATCCTCTATTCTATCCTATCCTGTATCCTATCCAAATTCTACCCTACCCTCTATCCTATCCTATCCTCTATTCTATCCTATCCTGTATCCTATCCAAATTCTACCCTACCCTCTATCCTATCCTATCCTCTATCCTATACTATCCTATCCTCTATCCTATCCTATCCTCTATCCTATCCTATCCTCTATCCTATCCTATCCTCTATCCTATCCTATCCTCTATCCTACAATATCCTCTATCCTATCCTATCGTCTATCCAATCCTATACTCAATCCTATCCTATACTGTATTATATCCTATCCTCTTTCCTAACCTCTATCCTATCCTATCCTCTATCCTATCCTATCCTCTATCCTATCCTATCCTCTATCCTATCCTTTCCCCTATCCTATCCTATCCTCTATCCTATCCTATCCTCTACCCTACAATATCCTCTATCCTATCCTATCCTCTATCCTATCCTGTCCTCTTGCCTATCCTATCCTCTATCCTATCCTATCCTCTTTCCTATCCAATCCCCTATCCTATACTCTATCCCATCCTATACTCAATCCTATCCTACACTGTATTATATCCTAACCTCTTTCCTATTCTCTAACATATCGTATCCTCTATCCTATCCTATCCTCTAACCTATAATATCCTCTATCCTATCCTATTCTCTATCCTATCCTATCCTATCCTCTATTCTATCCTATCCTGTATCCTATCCAAATTCTACCCTACCCTCTATCCTATCCTATCCTATCCTCTATCCTATCCTATCCTCTATCCTATCCTCTCCTCTATCCTATCCTATCCTCTATCCTATCCTATCCTCTATCCTATCCTATCCTCTATCCTATCCCATCCTCCATACTATCCTAACCTCTATCCTATCCTATCCTCTATCCTATCCTATCCTCTATCCTATCCTATCCTCTATCCTATCCTATCCTCTATCCTATCCTATCCTCTATCCTATCCTATCCTCTATCCTATCCTATCCTCTATCCTATCCTATCCTCTATCCTATCCTATCCTCTATCCTATCCTATCCTCTATCCTATCCTATCCTCTATCCTATCCTATCCTCTATCCTATCCTATCCTCTATCCTATCCTATCCTCTATCCTATCCTATAATCTATCCTATCCTATCCTCTATCCTATCCTATCCTCAATCCTATCCTCTATCCTATCCTATCCGCTATCCTATCCTATCCTCTTTCCTATCCTATCCTATCCTCTACCCTATTATATCCTCTATCCTATCCTATCCTCTACCTTATCCTATACTCTATCCTATCCAATTACCTATCCAATCCTCTATCCTATCCTATCCTCTATCCTATCCTATCCTCTACCCTATCCTATCCTCTATCCTATCCTATACTCTATCCTATCCTATCCTCTATCCTATCCTATCCTCTATCCTATCCTATCCTCTATCCTATCGAATACCCTATCCTATCCTCTATCCCATCCTATACTCAATCCTATCCTATACTGTATTATATCCTATCCTCTATCCTATCCTCTATCCTATCCTATCCTCTATCCTACCCTATATCCTATTATATCCTCTATCCTACAATATCCTCTATCCTATCCTATCCTATCCTCTATCCTATCCTATCCTCTATCCTATCCTATCCTCTATCCTATCCTATCCTCTATCCTATCCTATCCTCTATCCTATCCTATCCTCTATCCTATCCAATACCCTATCCTATCCTCTATCCCATCCTATACTCAATCCTATCCTATACTGTATTATATCCTATCGTCTTTCCTATCCTCTATCATATCGTATCCTCTATCCTATCCTATCCTCTACCCTATCCTATCCTCTATCCTATCCTATCCTCTATCCTATCCTATCCTCTATCCTATCCTATCCTCTATACTATCCTAACCTCTATCGTATCCTATCCTCTATCCTATCCTATCCTCTATCCTATCCTATCCTCTATCCTATCCTTTCCTCTATCCTATCCTATCCTCTATCCTATCCTATCCTCTATCCTACAATATCCTCTATCCTATCCTATCCTCTATCCTATCCTGTCCTCTTGCCTATCCTATCCTCTATCCTATCCTATCCTCTTTCCTATCCAATCCCCTATCCTATCCTCTATCCCATCCTGTACTCAATCCTATCCTATACTGTATTATATTCTATCCTCTTTCCTATTCTCTAACATATCGTATACTCTATATTATCCTATCCTCTATCCTATCCTATCCTCTATCCTACCCCATCCTCTATCCTATCCTATCCTCTATCCTATCCTATCCTCTATCCTACAATATCCTCTATCCTATCCTATCGTCTATCCAATCCTATACTCAATCCTATCCTATACTGTATTATATCCTATCCTCTTTCCTAACCTCTATCCTATCCTATCCTCTATCCTATCCTATCCTCTATCCTATCCTATCCTCTATCCTATCCTTTCCCCTATCCTATCCTATCCTCTATCCTATCCTATCCTCTACCCTACAATATCCTCTATCCTATCCTATCCTCTATCCTATCCTGTCCTCTTGCCTATCCTATCCTCTATCCTATCCTATCCTCTTTCCTATCCAATCCCCTATCCTATACTCTATCCCATCCTATACTCAATCCTATCCTACACTGTATTATATCCTAACCTCTTTCCTATTCTCTAACATATCGTATCCTCTATCCTATCCTATCCTCTAACCTATAATATCCTCTATCCTATCCTATTCTCTATCCTATCCTATCCTATCCTCTATTCTATCCTATCCTGTATCCTATCCAAATTCTACCCTACCCTCTATCCTATCCTATCCTATCCTCTATCCTATCCTATCCTCTATCCTATCCTCTCCTCTATCCTATCCTATCCTCTATCCTATCCTATCCTCTATCCTATCCTATCCTCTATCCTATCCCATCCTCCATACTATCCTAACCTCTATCCTATCCTATCCTCTATCCTATCCTATCCTCTATCCTATCCTATCCTCTATCCTATCCTATCCTCTATCCTATCCTATCCTCTATCCTATCCTATCCTCTATCCTATCCTATCCTCTATCCTATCCTATCCTCTATCCTATCCTATCCTCTATCCTATCCTATCCTCTATCCTATCCTATCCTCTATCCTATCCTATCCTCTATCCTATCCTATCCTCTATCCTATCCTATAATCTATCCTATCCTATCCTCTATCCTATCCTATCCTCAATCCTATCCTCTATCCTAACCTATCCGCTATCCTATCCTATCCTCTTTCCTATCCTATCCTATCCTCTACCCTATTATATCCTCTATCCTATCCTATCCTCTACCTTATCCTATACTCTATCCTATCCAATTACCTATCCAATCCTCTATCCTATCCTATCCTCTATCCTATCCTATACTCTATCCTATCCTATCCCCTATCCTATCCTATCCTCTATCCTATCCTATCCTCTATCCTATCGAATACCCTATCCTATCCTCTATCCCATCCTATACTCAATCCTATCCTATACTGTATTATATCCTATCCTCTATCCTATCCTCTATCCTATCCTATCCTCTATCCTACCCTATATCCTATTATATACTCTATCCTACAATATCCTCTATCCTATCCTATCCTATCCTCTATCCTATCCTATCCTCTATCCTATCCTATCCTCTATCCTATCCTATCCTCTATCCTATCCTATCCTCTATCCTATCCAATACCCTATCCTATCCTCTATCCCATCCTATACTCAATCCTATCCTATACTGTATTATATCCTATCGTCTTTCCTATCCTCTATCATATCGTATCCTCTATCCTATCCTATCCTCTACCCTATCCTATCCTCTATCCTATCCTATCCTCTATCCTATCCTATCCTCTATTCCTATCGAATACCCTATCCTATCCTCTATCCCATCCTATACTCAATCCTATCCTATACTGTATTATACCCTATCCTCTATCCTATCCCATCCTCTATCCTATCCTCTCCTCTATCCTATCCCATCCTCTATCCTATCCTCTCCTCTATCCTATCCTATCCTCTATACTATAATATCCTCTATCCTATCCTATATCCTATTATATCCTCTATCCTACAATATCCTCTATCCTATCCTATCCTCTATCCTATCCTATCCTCTATCCTATTCTATCCTCTATCCTATCCTATCCTCTATCCTATCCTATCCTATCCTCTATCCTATCCTATCCTCTATCCTATCCTATCCTCTATCCTATCCAATCCTCTATCCTATCCTATCCTCTATCCTATCCTATCCTCTATCCTATCCTATACTCTATCCCATCCTATCCTCTATCATATCATATCCTCTATCCTATCCTATCCTCTATCCTATCCTATCCTCTATCCTATCCTATCCTCTATCCTATCCTACCCTCTATCCTATCCTATCCTCTATACTATCCTAACCTCTATCCTATCCTATCCTCTATCCTATCCTATCCTCTATCCTATCCTATCCTCTATCCTATCCTTTCCTCTATCCTATCCTATCCTCTATCCTATCCTATCCTCTATCCTACAATATCCTCTATCCTATCCTATCATCTATCCTATCCTGTCCTCTTGCCTATCCTATCCTCTTTCCTATCCAATCCCCTATCCTATCCTCTATCCCATCCTGTACTCAATCCTATCCTATACTGTATTATATCCTATCCTCTTTCCTATTCTCTAACATATCGTATACTCTATATTATCCTATCCTCTATCCTATCCTATCCTCTATCCTACCCTATCCTCTATCCTATCCTATCCTCTATCCTATCCTATCCTCTATCCTACAATATCCTCTATCCTATCCTATCCTCTATCCTAACCTATCCTCTATCCTATCCAAAACCCTATCCTATCCTCTATCCTATCCTATCCTCTACCCTACAATATCCTCTATCCTATCCTATCCTCTATCCTATCCTGTCCTCTAGCCTATCCTATCCTCTATCCTATCCTATCCTCTATCCTATCCTATCCTCTATCCTATCCTACCCTCTATCCTATCCTATCCTCTATCCTACCCTATCCTCTATCCTATCCTATCCTCTATCCTATCCTATCCTCTATCCTACAATATCCTCTATCCTATCCTATCCTCTATCCTAACCTATCCTCTATCCTATCCAAAACCCTATCCTATCCTCTATCCCATCCTATACTCGATCCTATCCTATACTGTATTATATCCTATCCTCTTTCCTAACCTCTATCCTATCCTATCCTCTATCCTATCCTATCCTCTATCCTATCCTATCCTCTATCCTATCCTTTCCTCTATCCTATCCTATCCTCTATCCTATCCTATCCTCTATCCTATCCTGTCATCTTGCCTATCCTATCCTCTATCCTATCCTATCCTCTTTCCTATCCAATCCCCTATCCTATCCTCTATCCCATCCTATACTCAATCCTATCCTACACTGTATTATATCCTATCCTCTTTCCTATTCTCTAACATATCGTATACTCTATATTATCCTATCCTCTATCCTATCCTATCCTCTATCCTACCCTATCCTCTATCCTATCCTATCCTCTATCCTATCCTATCCTCTATCCTACAATATCCTCTATCCTATCCTATCCTCTATCCTAACCTATCCTCTATCCTATCCAAAACCCTATCCTATCCTCTATCCCATCCTATACTCAATCCTATCCTATACTGTATTATATGCTATCCTCTTTCCTATCCTCTATCATATCGTATCCTCTATCCTATCCTATCCTCTAACCTATAATATCCTCTATCCTATCCTATTCTCTATCCTATCCTATTATATCCTCTATTCTATCCTATCCTGTATCCTATCCAAATTCTACCCTACCCTCTATCCTATCCTATCCTATCCTCTATCCTATCCAATCCTCTATCCTATCCTATCCTCTCCTCTATCCTATCCTATCCTCTATCCTATCCTATCCTCTATCCTATCCTATCCATCTATACTATCCTATCCTCTATCCTATCCCATCCTCCATACTATCCTAACCTCTATCCTATCCTATCCTCTATCCTATCCTATCCTCTATCGTATCCTATCCTATCCTATCCTCTATCCTACCCTATCCTATCCTCTATCCTATCCTATCCTCTATCCTATCCTATCCTCTATCCTATCGTATCCTCTATCCTATCCTATCCTCTATCCTAACCTATCCTCTATCCTATCCAAAACCCTATCCTATCCTCTATCCCATCCTATACTCAATCCTATCCTATACTGTATTATATCCTATCCTCTTTCCTATCCTCTATCATATCGTATCCCTTATCCTATCCTAGCCTCTAACCTATAATATCCTCTATCCTATCCTATTCTCTATCCTATCCTATCCTCTATTCTATCCTATCCTGTATCCTATCCAAATTCTACACTACCCTCTATCCTACCCTATCCTATCCTCTATCCTATCCTATACTCTATCCTATCCTATCCTCTATCCTATCCTCTCCTCTATCCTATCCTATCCTCTATCCTATCCTATCCTCTATCCTATCCTATATCCTATTATATCCTCTATACTACAATATCATCTATCCTATCCTATCCTCTATCCCATCCTATACTCAATCCTATCCTATACTGTATTATATCCTATCCTCTATCCTATCCTATCCTCTATCCTATCCTCTCCTCTATCCTATCCTATCCTCTATCCTATCCTATCCTCTATCCTATCCTATATCCTATTATATCCTCTATCCTACAATATCCTCTATCCTATCCTATCCTCTATCCTATCCTATCCTATCCTCTATCCTATCCTATCCTCTATCCTATCCTATCCTCTATCCTATCCTATCCTCTATCCTATCCTATCCTCTATCCTATCCTATCCTCTATCCTATCCTATCCTCTATCCTATCCTATCCTCTATCCTATCCTATCCTCTATCCTATCCTATCCTCTATCCTATCCTATCCTCTATCCTATCCTATCCTCTATCCTATCCTATCCTCTATCCTATCCTATCCTTTATCCTATCCTATCCTCTATCCTATCCTATCCTCTATCCTATCCTATCCTCTATCCTATCCTATCCTCTATCCTATCCAATACCCTATCGTATCCTCTATCCCATCCTATACTCAATCCTATCCTATACTGTATTATATCCTATCCTCTTTCCTATCCTCTATCATATCGTATCCTTTATCCTATCCTATCCTCTATCCTATCCTATCCTCTATTCTATCCTATCCTGTATCCTATCCAAATTCTACCCTACCCTCTATCCTATCCTATCCTATCCTCTATCCTATCCAATCCTCTATCCTATCCTATCCTCTATCCTATCCTATCCTCTATCCGATCCTCTCCTCTATCCTATCCTATCCTCTATCCTATCGTATCCTCTACCCTATCCTATCCTCTATCCTATCCTATCCTCTATCCCAGCCTATACTCAATCCTATCCTATACTGTATTATATCCTATCCTCTTTCCTATCCTCTATCATATCGTATCCTCTATCCTATCCTATCCTCTACCCTATCTTATCCTCTATCCTATTCTATACTCTATCCTATCCTATTCTCTATCCTATCCTATCCTCTATCCTATCCTATCCTCTATCCTATCGAATACCCTATCCTATCCTCTATCCCATCCTATACTCAATCCTATCCTATACTGTATTATATCCTATCCTCTTTCCTATCCTCTATCATATCGTATCCTCTATCCTATCCTATCCTCTAATCTATAATATCCTCTATCCTATCCTATTCTCTATCCTATCCTATCCTCTATCCTATCCTATCCTCTATCCTATCCTCTCCTCTATCCTATCCTATTCTCTATCCTATCCTACCATCTATCCTATCCTATCCTCTATCCTATCCTATACTCTATCCTATCCTATACTGTATTATATCCTATCCTCTTTCCTATCCTCTATCATATCGTATCCTCTATCCTATCCTATCCTCTAACCTATAATATCCTATATCCTATCCTATTCTCTATCCTATCCTATCCTCTATTCTATCCTATCCTTTATCCTATCCAAATTCTACCCTACCCTCTATCCTATCCTATCCTATCCTCTATCCTATCCAATCCTCTATCCTATCCTATCCTCTATCCTATCCTCTCCTCTATCCTATCCTATCCTCGATCCTATCCTATCCTCTATCCTATCCTATCCTCTATCCTATCCTATCCTCTATCCTATCCCATCCTCCATACTATCCTAACCTCTATCCTATCCTATCCTCTATCCTATCCAATCCTCTATCCTACAATATCCTCTATCCTATCCTATCCTCTATCCTACAATATCCACTATCCTCTCCTATCCTCTATCCTATCCTATCCTCTATCCTATCCTGTCCTCTTGCCTATCCTATCCTCTATCCTATCCTATCCTCTATCCTATCCTATCCTCTATCCTATCCTACCCTCTATCCTATCCTATCCCCTATCCTATCCTATCCTCTATCCTATCCTATCCTCTATCCTATCCTATCCTCTATGATACAATATCCTCTATCCTATCCTATCCTCTATCCTATCCTGTCCTCTTGCCTATCCTATCCTCTATCCTATCCTATCCTCTATCCTATCCAATCCCCTATGCTATCCTCTATCCCATCCTATACTCAATCCTATCCTATACTGTATTATATCCTATCCTCTTTCCTATTCTCTAACATATCGTATACTCTATATTATCCTATCCTCTATCCTATCCTATCCTCTATCCTACCCTATCCTCTATCCTATCCTATCCTATCCTCTATCCTATCCTATCCTCTATCCTACAATATCCTCTATCCTATCCTATCCTCTATCCTAACCTATCCTCTATCCTATCCAAAACCCTATCCTATCCTCTATCCCATCCTATACTCAATCCTATCCTATACTGTATTATATCCTATCCTCTCTCCTATCCTCTATCATATCGTATCCTCTATCCTATCCTATCCTCTAATCTATAATATCCTCTATCCTATCCTATTCTCTATCCTATCCTATCCTCTATTCTATCCTATCCTGTATCCTATCCAAATTCTACCCTACCCTCTATCCTATCCTATCCTATCCTCTATCCTATCCAATCCTCTATCCTATCCTATCCTCTATCCTATCCTATCCTCTATCCTATCCTATCCTCTATCCTATCCTATCCTCTATCCTATCCTATCCTCTATCCTATCCCATCCTCCATACTATCCTAACCTCTATCCTATCCTATCCTCTATCCTATCCTATCCTCTATCCTATCCTATCCTCTATCCTATCCTATCCTCTATCCTATCCTATCCTCTATCCTATCCTATCCTCTATCCTATCCTATCCTCTATCCTATCCTATCCTCTATCCTATCCTATCCTCTATCCTATCCTATCCTCTATCCTATCCTATCCTCTATCCTATCCTATCCTCTATCCTATCCTATCCTCTATCCTATCCTATCCTCTATCCTATCCTATCCTCTATCCTATCCTATCCTCTATCCTATCCTATCCTCTATCCTATCCTATCCTCTATCCTATCCAATACCCTATCGTATCCTCTATCCCATCCTATACTCAATCCTATCCTATACTGTATTATATCCTATCCTCTTTCCTATCCTCTATCATATCGTATCCTTTATCCTATCCTATCCTCTATCCTATCCTATCCTCTATTCTATCCTATCCTGTATCCTATCCAAATTCTACCCTACCCTCTATCCTATCCTATCCTCTATCCTATACTATCCTATCCTCTATCCTATCCTATCCTCTATCCTATCCTATCCTCTATCCTATCCTCCCCGCTATCCTTTCCTATCCTCTATCCTATCCTATCGTCTATCCTATCCTATCCTCTATCCTATCCTATCCTCTATCCGATCCTCTCCTCTATCCTATCCTATCCTCTATCCTATCGTATCCTCTACCCTATCCTATCCTCTATCCTATCCTATCCTCTATCCCAGCCTATACTCAATCCTATCCTATACTGTATTATATCCTATCCTCTTTCCTATCCTCTATCATATCGTATCCTCTATCCTATCCTATCCTCTACCCTATCTTATCCTCTATCCTATTCTATACTCTATCCTATCCTATTCTCTATCCTATCCTATCCTCTATCCTATCCTATCCTCTATCCTATCGAATACCCTATCCTATCCTCTATCCCATCCTATACTCAATCCTATCCTATACTGTATTATATCATATCCTCTTTCCTATCCTCTATCATATCGTATCCTCTATCCTATCCTATCCTCTACCCTATCCTATTCTCTATCCTATCCTATCCTCTATCCTATCCTATCCTCTATCCTATCGAATACCCTATCCTATCCTCTATCCCATCCTATACTCAATCCTATCCTATACTGTATTATATCCTATCCTCTTTCCTATCCTCTATCGTATCATATCCTCTATCCTATCCTATCCTCTACCCTATAATATCCTCTATCCTATCCTATTCTCTATCCTATCCTATACTCTATCCTATCCTATCCTCTATTGTATCCTATCCTGTATCCTATCGTATCCTCTATCCTATCCTATCCTCTATCCTATCCTCTCCTCTATCCTATCCTATCCTCTATCCTATCCTATCCTCTATCCTATCCTATCCTCTATCCTATCCTATCCTCTATCCTATCCTCTATTCTATCCTATCCTCTATCTAATCCTATGCTCTATCCTATCCTATCCTCTATCCTATCCTATCCTCTATCCTATCCTATCCTCTATCCTATCCTATCCTCTATCCTATCCAATGCCCTATCCTATCCTATCCTCTATACTATCCTAAAATCTATCCTATCCTATCCTGTATCCTATCCTATCCTCTATCCTATCCTATCCTCTATCCTACAATATCCTCTATCCTATCCTATCCTCTATCCTAACCTATCCTCTATCCCATCCTATACTCAATCCTATCCTATACTGTATTATATCCTATCCTCTTTCCTATCCTCTATCATATCGTATCCTCTATCCTATCCTATCCTCTAACCTATAATATCCTCTATCCTATCCTATTCTCTATCCTATCCTATCCTCTATTCTATCCTATCCTGTATCCTATCCAAATTCTACTCTACCCTCTATCCTATCCTATCCTATCCTCTATCCTATCCAATCCGCTATCCTATCCTATCCTCTATCCTATCCTCTCCTCTATCCTATCCTATCCTCTATCCTATCCTATCCTCTATCCTATCCTATCCTCTATCCTATCCTATCCTCTATCCTATCCCATCCTCCATACTATCCTAACCTCTATCCTATCCTATCCTCTATCCTATCCTATCCTCTATCCTACAATATCAACTATCCTCTCCTATCCTCTATCCTATCCTATCCTCTATCCTATCCTATCCTCTATCCTATCCTACCCTCTATCCTATCCTATCCTCTATCCTATCATATACTCTATCCTATCCTATCCTCTATCGTATCATATCCTCTATCCTATCCTATCCTCTATCCTATCCTATCCTCTATCCTATACTATCCTATGCTCTATCCTATCCTATCCTCTATCCTATCCTCCCCGCTATCCTATCCTATCCTCTATCCTATCCTATCCTCTATCCTATCCTATCCTCTATCCTATCCTATCCTCTATCCGATCCTCTCCTCTATCCTATCCTATCCTCTATCCTATCGTATCCTCTACCCTATCCTATCCTCTATCCTATCCTATCCTCTATCCCAGCCTATACTCAATCCTATCCTATACTGTATTATATCCTATCCTCTTTCCTATCCTCTATCATATCGTATCCTCTATCCTATCCTATCCTCTACCCTATCTTATTCTCTATCCTATCCTATACTCTATCCTATCCTATTCTCTATCCTATCCTATCCTCTATCCTATCCTATCCTCTATCCTATCGAATACCCTATCCTATCCTCTATCCCATCCTATACTCAATCCTATCCTATACTGTATTATATCCTATCCTCTTTCCTATCCTCTATCATATCGTATCCTCTATCCTATCCTATCCTCTACCCTATCCTATTCTCTATCCTATCCTATCCTCTATCCTATCCTATCCTCTATCCTATCGAATACCCTATCCTATCCTCTATCCCATCCTATACTCAATCCTATCCTATACTGTATTATATCCTATCCTCTTTCCTATCCTCTATCGTATCATATCCTCTATCCTATCCTATCCTCTACCCTATAATATCCTCTATCCTATCCTATTCTCTATCCTATCCTATACTCTATCCTATCCTATCCTCTATTGTATCCTATCCTCTATCCTATCCTATCCTCTATCCTATCCTATCCTCTATCCTATCCTCTCCTCTATCCTATCCTATCCTCTATCCTATCCTATCCTCTATCCTATCCTATCCTCTATCCTATCCTATCCTCTATCCTATCCTCTATTCTATCCTATCCTCTATCTAATCCTATGCTCTATCCTATCCTATCCTCTATCCTATCCTATCCTCTATCCTATCCTATCCTCTATCCTATCCAATGCCCTATCCTATCCTATCCTCTATACTATCCTAAAATCTATCCTATCCTATCCTGTATCCTATCCTATCTGTTAAAGTATACATTTAGAATGCATCTACGTACGAAAGAAAAAAAAGGCTCCTCTATCCCTTATACCTGGGTTCTCCCTTCTGCGTTTATGACCATCCTTAAATGCGGCAACTGTCCGAGGACAGTCTTCGAACAAGTTCAGTTGAACTGAAGCGCTTGAGCGAGAAGCTCCTCCTGTATTCACTCCTGAATAAACTATATATTCTGTTTTTTATTTTTCATGTACTACGGACCTTTAACTTATTTTCATAACCTACAGGATAATTAACAGGTTATGGGCCCAGCACGCTTCCACTGCGCCAACCGTAGTCAGTGATTCCGCGAGTTTAGTGAAAACCGAGTGAATTAGGTGAGAGTGTATCGCATTGCTATTGCGCGTTGCTTATTGAAAAGAACTGCTACTAAGAACAATACTGTGTCGTCGCTAAGTTGTGCATCATCATTATTGTGCTCTGTTACGAGAAAAGACGTGTATAAAATGACTGAGAAAGATACAATCAATCTAATCAAGTTAGATGGCAAGAACTATCAGATGTGGAAATTCGGAATATCTTTCCTGTTCGATGCAAAAGAATTGACAGAGTTCCTCGATGGCACGGATGTAGAGCCAAATAAAACTACAAAGCTGAGCGAGTGGAAAGTATGGAAGAAAAATAGATCGCAAGCAGCTGTGATTTTGCTTAGTTCGGTAGATCAAGCGTTGCACCCGAACCTGATAAATTGTACGAGCCCTGAAGCCCTTTGGAACAAATTGCATGCACTCTACGGAGAAGCGAGTGAAGACGCAGCAGTTACTGCATGGCAGCAGTACTATGATTTCAAGATTACCGATAGTGAGCCCATAAATGGGCAGATTGAAAAATTTGAAAGCATATGCAACAAGCTTGAGAGTGAAAATGAGAAGCCCACCGAAAAATCCAAAATCTCAAAGGTGTTAAGCAGTTTAACCCCGAGGTTTTCAGCATTTAGAATGGCATGGGAATGCACGGCTAAAAATGACCAAAAGTTTGAGAATCTCCTTGTGAGAATTATTCGTGAGGACAAGCGACTTAAAGAGTCGGAGGAGGAGATGTCTGCACTTGCCCTACAAGTAAATGCGGTGAGAATGAAAAACGTTGATGATGGAAAGACCAATAGTGCGACGGTGATGGACAGAGAAGAGAGAGCAAAGAAAATACGCGAGTTAAAGAAAAGAACGAAGTGTAATTATTGCAAACAAATTGGACATTGGGCCCGAGAGTGTTGGGAAAGAAGAGACAGAGCAGAAAAGTGCGAGAGAGACAGTGACAATAAAAGCAGCGAATGTACGACAAGTAGTGATGTGTATGTGTGCGAAGTATCAGTGCTTAATACTGACACCACTCTGGAGGAGAAAGACATCTGGATCGGAGATACGGGTGCGAGCATGCATATGACACCGTGTAGAAGTTATTTTTGCCATCTTGAGCCTTCAACTATTATTCCGCACGTGCGCACCGCTGACCATCAGTTGCTACCTACAGCAGGGATCGGTACAATAAACATCCAAGCCGACCTAAACGGTAAATTTTACGATAGGCAGCTCACAAATGTTCTTTTCGTGCCTACCCTGAAAAGGAACCTTTTTTCTGTAACGGCCGTTAACAGAAAGAAATTTTCCTTCCACTCGTACAAAGAGCACTGTCAGATAAAAGACAGAGATGGAAAATTGTCGTGCGTCGGCGTACGGCACGGTTCCTTATTCCGTATGCTATTAAGGGTGGTGATTCCTGTAGAGTGCAATTTAGCATTCGCCTCTACCTTAAAATTATGGCACGCCAGGATGGGCCATATAAATGTGAAGGCGATTAAGGATTTGGAAAACTCGGCAGCGGTGGCAGGCCTAAGAATTAACAGCAGAGAAGATTTCTTTTGTGAACCATGTGTATTGGGCAAGCAAACTAGAAAGCCCCATAAAATAGTTGAGAAGGAAAAGAATTTCCAACCAGGTGAGATGATTCACACGGATGTCTGCGGCCCTATTAACGTTGAGTCTCCAAGAGGTTCAAAATATTTTTTACTCTTTAAGGACGAGTTCTCGGGCTATCGAGTAGTGTACTTCTTGCGTCAGAAATCAGAAGTATTTGCTGAATTTAAGAAATTTGAAAATTTAATATTGAGACAAACGGGAAATAAATTAAAAGTTTTACGTTCGGACAACGGTACAGAATATACATCTTTCCAATTCTCTGACTTTCTGAACGAAAAAGGCATTGTACACGAATTTTCATCTCCATATATTCACGAGCAGAACGGACGTGCCGAGCGTGAAATTCGCACAATTACTGATTGTGCAAGATCAATGATGATTGGTAAAGCCGTAGCAAAACAACTCTGGACGGAGGCTGTAAATACGGCGGTCTATTTATTAAATCGCGTGTTATGCAAACAAAATAAAAATAAGACGGCATATGAATTATGGTTTAAACAAAAGCCGGAAGTAGATCATTTAAAAATCTTCGGATCTGTTGCTTATTTAAATACTCCCAAAGAAAAAAGATCGAAATTTGAACCTAAAAGCAAGAAAATGATTTTTGTCGGATATGATAATAACTCGAAAAATTATCGTTTGTGGGACCAAGAAAGCCGAAAAATCTACGTTAGTAGCGATGTGGACTTTAACGAAGAGGTCGAAGATCAGAAAAATGAGAAAAAAAAAGGGACTTATTCTCTTTTGAACTCGACGTTAATGGAAGTGAAACAAATAGTGAAGAAGACGTGGACATCAATGAAGAAGGTACTCAAAATTTAGTGCAAAGTCAAAATGAAAACATAAACGTGAATAATGAAGAAAATAGTGGACTCAATGAACGTTTGCGAAATAGAAATGTATTAAGGCGACCGGATTGGTACGGAGTACCGTTAGCCTATAGTGTCGATGTTGCTCCAAGCTCGTACGATGAAGCCCGTTTATCTGACGATTTTAACAAATGGAAAATTGCAATGAACGAAGAAATGGCCGCATTGAAAGACAATCTGACTTGGAAATTGTGTGACCTACCTGCCGGTCGCCAAGCGATTGGATGCAAGTGGGTATACGCCCTAAAAACTAATGGTGAAGGAAAAATTGCACGGTACAAAGCACGATTAGTCGCCAAAGGTTTTGCTCAACGCGAAGGCATTGACTATTTTGAAACATTTGCGCCAGTAGTTCGATATGAATCCATACGACTTGTACTCTCGATATGCGCAAGTAAGGATCTTGAAATGTCGAAATTTGATATAAAAACGGCTTTTCTCTATGGAGAACTGAGAGAGGATATATACATGGAACAGCCACGGGGATATGAGTGTGGACAAAATTTAGTGTGCAAACTAAATCGAAGTCTGTACGGACTTAAACAATCACCTCGATGCTGGAACGAAAAATTTGTTAAATTCTTGAATAAATTTAGTTTTCAAAGTTTAGAAAGTGACAAGTGTGTTTTCATAGGAACAGTTAATGAAGATATTCTCTATTTGGTACTGTATGTTGATGATGGACTAATAGCATCAAAATCACAGAGTGCAATAGATAAAGTTTTGTGTGATTTAAAAAGTGAATTTAAAATAACTGCAGACAATAAAGTTGACCAGTATATTGGTTTTGAAATTGAACGGGATCGTAAAAATCAAACACTAAAAATAAAGCAATCTAACTATATTAAGAAAATCCTACGGAGATTTGCAATGGACGAAGCTAACGCGGTAAACGTACCTGCTGAACCTGGACTAATTCTAAGTGCTATAAATTCGAACGAAAAAGATGAGAAGGGGACGTGCGAAATAATCCCCTACCGAGAAGCCGTCGGTTCCCTTCTGTTTGTTGCAAGGGTAACACGACCAGACATCGAGTATGCCGTAAATACAACTAGCCAGTTTTTGAACAATTATCGGACAATACACTGGAATGCAGTTAAGAGAATATTAAGATACTTGGCCGGAACAATAGATTATGGGATCGTATACGGAAAAAGTGGGAGCATGCTTGATCTAATTGGATACACGGATGCAGATTATGCGGGATGCTTGGACACTCGGAGGTCGAGAAGTGGTTTTATTTATCTGTTGAACAACGCCCCTATCAGTTGGTGCAGTCAGCGTCAAGAAATAGTTTCACTATCAACTACTGAAGCTGAATACATCGCCTTAGCGCATGGCACAAAAGATGCAATTTGGCTACAAAGAATGTTATCCGAGTTAAATATACAAGTTGAAAGAGTTAAAATTCATGTCGATAATCAATCTGCAATTAAACTCGCGAGTAACCCGGAATTTCATAAAAGATCTAAACATATTGATGTACGTTATCATTTTATCCGTGAAATAGTAGAAAAAGGTTTAATTGAAATTAATTATGTAAAAACACAAGACCAACGAGCGGATATACTAACAAAACCATTGCCAAAAGAGCGTTTTTGTTATTTACGAGACTTAATTAATGTAATTCAATAAGAAATGGGACCGACAGTCCTAAATAAGTGGGAGTGTTAAACTAGATATTTAGAAGTTATCTAAGTTTCTTTTCCGCCTTTTGTTCTCTAAAGCGTGCGTGTATGAATGAGAAGCCTCTACCGCTGTAGTGGGAGTGACAATTCTAAATGAGTGGGAGTGTTAAAGTATACATTTAGAATGCATCTACGTACGAAAGAAAAAAAAGGCTCCTCTATCCCTTATACCTGGGTTCTCCCTTCTGCGTTTATGACCATCCTTAAATGCGGCAACTGTCCGAGGACAGTCTTCGAACAAGTTCAGTTGAACTGAAGCGCTTGAGCGAGAAGCTCCTCCTGTATTCACTCCTGAATAAACTATATATTCTGTTTTTTATTTTTCATGTACTACGGACCTTTAACTTATTTTCATAACCTACAGGATAATTAACACTATCCTCTATCCTATCCTATCCTCTATCCTACAATATCCTCTATCCTATCCTATCCTCTATCCTAACCTATCCTCTATCCTATCCAAAACCCTATCCTATCCTCTATCCCATCCTATACTCAATCCTATCCTATACTGTATTATATCCTATCCTCTTTCCTATTCTCTAACATATCGTATACTCTATATTATCCTATCCTCTATCCTATCCTATCCTCTATCCTACCCTATCCTCTATCCTATCCTATCCTATCCTCTATCCTATCCTATCCTCTATCCTACAATATCCTCTATCCTATCCTATCCTCTATCCTAACCTATCCTCTATCCTATCGAAAACCCTATCCTATCCTCTATCCCATCCTATACTCAATCCTATCCTATACTGTATTATATCCTATCCTCTTTCCTATCCTCTATCATATCGTATCCTCTATCCTATCCTATCCTCTAATCTATAATATCCTCTATCCTATCCTATTCTCTATCCTATCCTATCCTCTATTCTATCCTATCCTGTATCCTATCCAAATTCTACCCTACCCTCTATCCTATCCTATCCTATCCTCTATCCTATCCAATCCTCTATCCTATCCTATCCTCTATCCTATCCTCTCCTCTATCCTATCCTATCATCTATCCTATCCTATCCTCTATCCTATCCTATCCTCTATCCTATCCTATCCTCTATCCTATCCCATCCTCCATACTATCCTAACCTCTATCCTATCCTATCCTCTATCCTATCCTATCCTCTATCCTATCCTATCCTCTATCCTATCCTATCCTCTATCCTATCCTATCCTCTATCCTATCCTATCCTCTATCCTATCCTATCCTCTATCCTACGATATCCTCTATCCTCTCCTATCCTCTATCCTATCCTATCCTCTATCCTATCCTTTCCTCTATCCTATCCTATCCTCTATCCTATCCTATCCTCTATCCTATCCTATCCTCTATCCTATCCTATCCTCTACCCTATCCTATCCTCTATCCTATCCTATCCTCTATCCTATCCTATCCTCTATCCTATCCTCTATCCTATCCTCTATCCTATCCTATCCTATCCTCTATCCTATCCTATCCTCTATCCTACCCTATCCTATCCTCTATCCTACCCTATCCTCTCCTCTATCCTATCCTATCCTCTATCCTATCGTATCCTCTACCCTATCCTATCCTCTATCCTATCCTATCCTCTATCCCAGCCTATACTCAATCCTATCCTATACTGTATTATATCCTATCCTCTTTCCTATCCTCTATCATATCGTATCCTCTATCCTATCCTATCCTCTACCCTATCTTATCCTCTATCCTATCCTATACTCTATCCTATCCTATTCTCTATCCTATCCTATCCTCTATCCTATCCTATCCTCTATCCTATCGAATACCCTATCCTATCCTCTATCCCATCCTATACTCAATCCTATCCTATACTGTATTATATCCTATCCTCTTTCCTATCCTCTATCATATCGTATCCTCTATCCTATCCTATCCTCTACCCTATCCTATTCTCTATCCTATCCTATCCTCTATCCTATCCTATCCTCTATACCTATCGAATACCCTATCCTATCCTCTATCCCATCCTATACTCAATCCTATCCTATACTGTATTATATCCTATCCTCTTTCCTATCCTCTATCGTATCATATCCTCTATCCTATCCTATCCTCTACCCTATAATATCCTCTATCCTATCCTATTCTCTATCCTATCCTATACTCTATCCTATCCTATCCTCTATTCTATCCTATCCTCTATCCTATCCTATCCTCTATCCTATCCTATCCTCTATCCTATCCTCTCCTCTATCCTATCCTATCCTCTATCCTATCCTATCCTCTATCCTATCCTATCCTCTATCCTATCCTATCCTCTATCCTATCCTCTATTCTATCCTATCCTCTATCTAATCCTATGCTCTAACCTATCCTATCCTCTATCCTATCCTATCCTCTATCCTATCCTATCCTCTATCCTATCCTATCCTCTATCCTATCCAATGCCCTATCCTATCCTATCCTCTATACTATCCTAAAATCTATCCTATCCTATCCTGTATCCTATCCTATCCTCTATCCTATCCTATCCTCTATCCTACAATATCCTCTATCCTATCCTATCCTCTATCCTAACCTATCCTCTATCCTATCCAAAACCCTATCCTATCCTCTATCCCATCCTATACTCAATCCTATCCTATACTGTATTATATCCTATCCTCTTTCCTATCCTCTATCATATCGTATCCTCTACCCTATCCTATCCTCTAATCTATAATATCCTCTATCCTATCCTGTTCTCTATCCTATCCTATCCTCTATTCTATCCTATCCTGTATCCTATCCAAATTCTACCCTACCCTCTATCCTATCCTATCCTATCCTCTAACCTATCCAATCCTCTATCCTATCCTATCCTCTATCCTATCCTCTCCTCTATCCTATCCTATCATCTATCCTATCCTATCCTCTATCCTATCCTATCCTCTATCCTATCCTATCCTCTATCCTATCCCATCCTCCATACTATCCTAACCTCTATCCTATCCTATCCTCTATCCTATCCTATCCTCTATCCTATCCTATCCTCTATCCTATCCTATCCTCTATCCTATCCTATCCTCTATCCTATCCTATCCTCTATCCTATCCTATCCTCTATCCTACAATATCCTCTATCCTCTCCTATCCTCTATCCTATCCTATCCTCTATCCTATCCTTTCCTCTATCCTATCCTATCCTCTATCCTATCCTATCCTCTATCCTATCCTATCCTCTATCCTATCCTATCCTCTACCCTATCCTATCCTCTATCCTATCCTATCCTCTATCCTATCCTATCCTCTATCCTATCCTCTATCCTATCCTCTATCCTATCCTATCCTATCCTCTATCCTATCCTATCCTCTATCCTATCGTATCCTATCCTCTATCCTACCCTATCCTCTCCTCTATCCTATCCTATCCTCTATCCTATCGTATCCTCTACCCTATCCTATCCTCTATCCTATCCTATCCTCTATCCCAGCCTATACTCAATCCTATCCTATACTGTATTATATCCTATCCTCTTTCCTATCCTCTATCATATCGTATCCTCTATCCTATCCTATCCTCTACCCTATCTTATCCTCTATCCCATCCTATACTCAATCCTATCCTATACTGTATTATATCCTATCCTCTTTCCTATCCTCTATCATATCGTATCCTCTATCCTATCCTATCCTCTAACCTATAATATCCTCTATCCTATCCTATTCTCTATCCTATCCTATCCTCTATTCTATCCTATCCTGTATCCTATCCAAATTCTACTCTACCCTCTATCCTATCCTATCCTATCCTCTATCCTATCCAATCCGCTATCCTATCCTATCCTCTATCCTATCCTCTCCTCTATCCTATCCTATCCTCTATCCTATCCTATCCTCTATCCTATCCTATCCTCTATCCTATCCTATCCTCTATCCTATCCCATCCTCCATACTATCCTAACCTCTATCCTATCCTATCCTCTATCCTATCCTATCCTCTATCCTATCCTATCCTCTATCCTACAATATCAACTATCCTCTCCTATCCTCAATCCTATCCTATCCTCTATCCTATCCTATCCTCTATCCTATCCTACCCTCTATCCTATCCTATCCTCTATCCTATCCTATCCTCTATCCTATCCTATCCTCTATCGTATCATATCCTCTATCCTATCCTATCCTCTATCCTATCCTATCCTCTATCCTACAATATCCTCTATCCTCTCCTATCCTCTATCCTATCCTATCCTCTATCCTATCCTATCCTCTATCCTATCCTACCCTCTATCCTATCCTATCCTCTATCCTATCCTATCCTCTATCCTATCCTTTCCTCTATCCTATCCTATCCTCTATCCTATCCTATCCTCTATCCTACAATATCCTCTATCCTATCCTATCCTCTATCCTATCCTGTCCTCTTGCCTATCCTATCCTCTATCCTATCCTATCCTCTTTCCTATCCAATCCCCTATCCTATCCTCTATCCCATCCTATACTCAATCCTATCCTATACTGTATTATATCCTATCCTCTTTCCTATTCTCTAACATATCGTATACTCTATATTATCCTATCCTCTATCCTATCCTATCCTCTATCCTACCCTATCCTCTATCCTATCCTATCCTTTCCTCTATCCTATCCTATCCTCTATCCTACAATATCCTCTATCCTATCCTATCCTCTATCCTAACCTATCCTCTATCCTAACCTATCCTCTATCCTATCCAAAACCCTATCCTATCCTCTATCCCATCCTATATTCAATCCTATCCTATACTGTATTATATCCTATCCTCTTTCCTATCCTCTATCATATCGTATCCTCTATCCTATCCTATCCTCTAATCTATAATATCCTCTATCCTATCCTATTCTCTATCCTATCCTATCCTCTATTCTATCCTATCCTGTATCCTATCCAAATTCTACCCTACCCTCTATCCTATCCTATCCTATCCTCTATCCTATCCAATCCTCTATCCTATCCTATCCTCTATCCTATCCTCTCCTCTATCCTATCCTATCATCTATCCTATCCTATCCTCTATCCTATCCTATCCTCTATCCTATCCTATCCTCTATCCTATCCCATCCTCCATACTATCCTAACCTCTATCCTATCCTATCCTCTATCCTATCCTATCCTCTATCCTATCCTATCCTCTATCCTACAATATCCTCTATCCTCTCCTATCCTCTATCCTATCCTATCCTCTATCCTATCCTATCCTCTATCCTATCCTCTATCCTATCCTATCCTCTATCCTATCCTATCCTCTATCCTATCCTATCCTCTATCCTATCCTATCCTCTATCCTATCCTATCCTCTATCCTATCCTATCCTATCCTCTATCCTATCCTATCCTCTATCCTACAATATCCTCTATCCTATCCTATCCTCTATCCTAACCTATCCTCTATCCTATCCAAAACCCTATCCTATCCTCTATCCCATCCTATACTCAATCCTATCCTATACTGTATTATATCCTATCCTCTTTCCTATCCTCTATCATATCGTATCCTCTATCCTATCCTATCCTCTAATCTATAATATCCTCTATCCTATCCTATTCTCTATCCTATCCTATCCTCTATCCTATCCTCTCCTCTATCCTATCCTATCATCTATCCTATCCTATCCTCTATCCTATCCTATCCTCTATCCTATCCTATCCTCTATCCTATCCCATCCTCCATACTATCCTAACCTCTATCCTATCCTATCCTCTATCCTATCCTATCCTCTATCCTATCCTATCCTCTATCCTCTCCTATCCTCTATCCTATCCTATCCTCTATCCTATCCTATCCTCTATCCTATCCTATCCTCTATCCTATCCTATCCTCTATCCTATCCTATCCTCTATCCTATCCTATCCTCTATCCTCTATCCTATCCTATCCTCTATCCTATCCTCTATCCTATCCTCTATCCTATCCTATCCTATCCTCTATCCTATCCTATCCCTCTATCCTATCCTATCCTATCCTCTATCCTACCCTATCCTATCCTCTATCCTATCCTATCCTCTATCCTATCCTATCCTCTATCCTATCGTATCCTCTATCCTATCCTATCCTCTATCCTATCCTACCCTCTATCCTATCCTATCCTCTATCCTATCCTATCCTCTATCCTATCCTATCCTCTATCCTATCTTATCCTCTATCCTATCCCATCCTCCATACTATCCTAACCTCTATGCTATCCTATCCTCTATCCTATCCTATCCTCTATCCTATCCTATCCTCTATCCTACAATATCCTCTATCCTATCCTATCCTCTATCCTATCCTGTCCTCTTGCCTATCCTATCCTCTATCCTATCCTATCCTCTTTCCTATCCAATCCCTATCCTATCCTCTATCCCATCCTATACTCAATCCTATCCTATACTGTATTATATCCTATCCTCTTTCCTATTCTCTAACATATCGTATACTCTATATTATCCTATCCTCTATCCTATCCTATTCTCTATCCTACCCTATCCTCTATCCTATCCTATCCTATCCTCTATCCTATCCTATCCTCTATCCTACAATATCCTCTATCCTATCCTATCCTCTATCCTAACCTATCCTCTATCCTATCCAAAACCCTATCCTATCCTCTATCCCATCCTATACTCAATCCTATCCTATTCTCTATCCTATCCTATCCTCTATCCTATCCTATCCTCTATCCTATCGAATACCCTATCCTATCCTCTATCCCATCCTATACTCAATCCTATCCTATACTGTATTATATCCTATCCTCTTTCCTATCCTCTATCATATCGTATCCTCTATCCTATCCTATCCTCTACCCTATCCTATTCTCTATCCTATCCAATCCTCTATCCTATCCTATCCTCTATCCTATCCTCTCCTCTATCCTATCCTATCATCTATCCTATCCTATCCTCTATCCTATCCTATCCTCTATCCTATCCTATCCTCTATCCTATCCCATCCTCCATACTATCCTAACCTCTATCCTATCCTATCCTCCATCCTATCCTATCCTCTATCCTATCCTATCCTCTATCCTATCCTATCCTCTATCCTACAATATCCTCTATCCTCTCCTATCCTCTATCCTATCCTATCCTCTATCCTACCCTATCCTCTATCCTATCCTATCCTCTATCCTATCCTATCCTCTATCCTATCCTATCCTCTATCCGATCCTATCCTCTACCCTATCCTATCCTCTATCCTATCCTATCCTCTATCCTATCCTATCCTCTATCCTATCCTCTATCCTATCCTATCCTATCCTCTATCCTATCCTATCCTCTATCCTATCCTCTATTCTATCCTATCCTCTATCTAATCCTATGCTCTATCCTATCCTATCCTCTATCCTATCCTATCCTCTATCCTATCCAATGCCCTATCCTATCCTATCCTCTATCCTATCCTATCCTCTATACTATCCTAAAATCTATCCTATCCTATCCTGTATCCTATCCTATCCTCTATCCTATCCTATCCTCTATCCTACAATATCCTCTATCCTATCCTATCCTCTATCCTATCCTGTCCTCTTGCCTATCCTATCCTCTATCCTATCCTATCCTCTTTCCTATCCAATCCCCTATCCTATCCTCTATCCCATCCTATACTCAATCCTATCCTATACTGTATTATATCCTATCCTCTTTCCTATTCTCTAACATATCGTATACTCTATATTATCCTATCCTCTATCCTATCCTATCCTCTATCCTACCCTATCCTCTATCCTATCCTATCCTCTATCCTATCCTATCCTCTATCCTACAATATCCTCTATCCTATCCTATCCTCTATCCTAACCTATCCTCTATCCTATCCAAAACCCTATCCTATCCTCTATCCCATCCTATACTCAATCCTATCCTATACTGTATTATATCCTATCCTCTTTCCTATCCTCTATCGTATCATATCCTCTATCCTATCCTATCCTCTACCCTATAATATCCTCTATCCTATCCTATCCTCTATCCTATCCTATCCTCTATCCTATCCTATCCTCTATCCTATCCTATCCTCTATCCTATCCTATCCTCTATCCTATCCTATCCTCTATCCTATCCTATCCTCTATCCTATCCTATCCTCTATCCTATCCTATCCTCTATCCTATCCTATTCTCTATCCTATCCTATCCTCTATCCTATCCTATCCTCTATCCTATTATATCCTATCCTCTATCCTATCCTATCCTCTATCCTATCCTATCCTCTATCCTATCCTATCCTCTATCCTATCCTATCCTCTATCCTATCCTATCCTCTATCCTATCCTATCCTCTATCCTATCCTATCCTCTATCCTATCCTATCCTCTATCCTATCCTATCCTCTATCCTATCCTATCCTCTATCCTATCCTATCCTCTATCCTATCCTATCCTATCCTCTAGCCTATCCTATCCTCTATCCTATCCTATCCTCTATGCTATCCTATCCTCTATCCTATCCTATCCTCTATCCTATCCTATCCTCTATCCTATCCTATCCTCTATCCTATCCTATCCTCTATCCTATCCTATCCTCTATCCTATCCAATACCCTATCGTATCCTCTATCCCATCCTATACTCAATCCTATCCTATACTGTATTATATCCTATCTTCTTTCCTATCCTCTATCATATCGTATCCTCTATCCTATCCTATCCTCTATCCTATCCTATCCTCTATTCTATCCTATCCTGTATCCTATCCAATACCCTATCGTATCCTCTATCCCATCCTATACTCAATCCTATCCTATACTGTATTATATCCTATCTTCTTTCCTATCCTCTATCATATCGTATCCTCTATCCTATCCTATCCTCTATCCTATCCTATCCTCTATTCTATCCTATCCTGTATCCTATCCAAATTCTACCCTACCCTCTATCCTATCCTATCCTCTATCCTATACTATCCTATCCTCTATCCTATCCTATCCTCTATCCTATCCTATCCTCTATCCTATCCTATCCTCTATCCTATCCTATCCTCTATCCTATCCTCCCCGCTATCCTATCCTATCCTCTATCCTATCCTATCCCCTATCCTATCCTATCCCCTATCCTATCCTATCCTCTATCCGATCCTCTCCTCTATCCTATCCTATCCTCTATCCTATCCTATCCTCTACCCTATCCTATCCTCTATCCTATCCTATCCTCTATCCCAGCCTATACTCAATCCTATCCTATACTGTATTATATCCTATCCTCTTTCCTATCCTCTATCATATCGTATCCTCTATCCTATCCTATCCTCTACCCTATCTTATCCTCTATCCTATCCTATACTCTATCCTATCCTATCCTCTATCCTATCCTATCCTCTATCGTATCCAATACCCTATCGTATCCTCTATCCCATCCTATACTCAATCCTATCCTATACTGTATTATATCCTATCCTCTTTCCTATCCTCTATCATATCGTATCCTCTATCCTATCCTATCCTCTACCCTATCCTATTCTCTATCCTATCCTATCCTCTATCCTATCCTATCCTCTATCCTATCGAATACCCTATCCTATCCTCTATCCCATCCTATACTCAATCCTATCCTATACTGTATTATATCCTATCCTCTTTCCTATCCTCTATCGTATCATATCCTCTATCCTATCCTATCCTCTACCCTATAATATCCTCTATCCTATCCTATTCTCTATCCTGTCCTATACTCTATCCTATCCTATCCTCTATTCTATCCTATCCTCTATCCTATCCTATCCTCTATCCTATCCTCTCCTCTATCCTATCCTATCCTATCCTCTATCCTATCCTATCCTCTATCCTATCCTATCCTATCCTATCCTATCCTCTATCCTATCCTCTCCTCTATCCTATCCTATCCTCTATCCTATCCTATCCTCTATCCTATCCTATCTCTATCCGATCCTATCCTCTATCCTATCCTCTCCTCTATCCTATCCTATCCTCTATCCTATCCTATCCTCTATCCTATCCTATCCTCTATCCTATCCTATCCTCTATCCTATCCTATCCTCTATCCTATCCTATCCTCTATCCTATCCAATGCCCTATCCTATCCTATCCTCTATCCTATCCTCTATTCTATCCTATCCTCTATCTAATCCTATCCTCTATCCTATCCTATCCTCTATCCTACCCTATCCTCTATCCTATCCTATCCTCTATCCTATCCTATCCTCTATCCTACAATATCCTCTATCCTATCCTATCCTCTATCCTAACCTATCCTCTATCCTATCCAAAACCCTATCCTATCCTCTATCCCATCCTATACTCAATCTATCCTATACTGTATTATATCCTATCCTCTTTCCTATCCTCTATCGTATCATATCCTCTATCCTATCCTATCCTCTACCCTATAATATCTTCTATCCTATCCTATTCTCTATCCTATCATATACTCTATCCTATCCTATCCTCTATTCTATCCTATCCTCTATCCTATCCTATCCTCTATCCTATCCTCTCCTCTATCCTATCCTATCCTATCCTCTATCCTATCCTATCCTCTATCCTATCCTATCCTCTATCCTATCCTATCCTCTATCCTATCCTCTCCTCTATCCTATCCTATCCTCTATCCTATCCTATCCTCTATCCTATCCAATACCCTATCGTATCCTCTATCCCATCCTATACTCAATCCTATCCTATACTGTATTATATCCTATCCTCTTTCTTATCCTCTGTCATATCGTATGCTCTATCCTATCCTATCCTATATCCTATCCTATCCTCTATTCTATCCTATCCTGTATCCTATCCAAATTCTACCCTACCCTCTATCCTATCCTATCCTGTATCCTATCCTCCCCGCTATCCTATCCTATCCTCTATCCTATCCTATCCCCTATCCTATCCTATCCTCTATCCTATCCTCTCCTCTATCCTATCCTATCCTCTATCCTATCCTATCCTCTACCCTATCCTATACTCTATCCTATCCTATCCTCTATCCCAGCCTATACTCAATCCTATCCTATACTGTATTATATCCTATCCTCTTTCCTATCCTATCCTCTATCCTATCCTCTCCTCTATCCTATCCTATCCTCTATCCTATCCTATCCTCTATCCTATCCTATCCTCTATCCTATCGAATACCCTATCCTATCCTCTATCCCATCCTATACTCAATCCTATCCTATCCTCTATTCTATCCTATCCTCTATCCTATCCTATCCTCTATCCTATCCTCTCCTCTATCCTATCCTATCCTATCCTCTATCCTATCCTATCCTCTATCCTATCCTATCCTCTATCCTATCCTATCCTCTATCCTATCCTCTCCTCTATCCTATCCTATCCTCTATCCTATCCTCTCCTCTATCCTATCCTATCCTCTATCCTATCCTATCCTCTACCCTATCCTATACTCTATCCTATCCTATCCTCTATCCCATCCTATACTCAATCCTATCCTATACTGTATTATATCCTATCCTCTTTCCTATCCTCTATCATATCGTATCCTCTATCCTATCCTATCCTCTATCCTATACTATCCTATCCTCTATCCTATCCTATCCTCTATCCTATCCTATCCTCTATCCTATCCTCCCCGCTATCCTATCCTATCCTCTATCCTATCCTATCCTCTATCCTCTCCTATCCTCTATCCTATCATATCCTCTATCCTATCCTATCCTCTATCCTATCCTATCCTCTATCCTATCCTATCCTCTATCCTATCCTATCCTCTATCCTATCCTATCCTCTATCCTACAATATCCTCTATCCTCTCCTATCCTCTATCCTATCCTATCCTCTATCCTATCCTTTCCTCTATCCTATCCTATCCTCTATCCTATCCTATCCTCTATCCTATCCTATCCTCTATCCTATCCTATCCTCTACCCTATCCTATCCTCTATCCTATCCTATCCTCTATCCTATCCTATCCTCTATCCTATCCTCTATCCTATCCTCTATCCTATCCTATCCTATCCTCTATCCTATCCTATCCTCTATCCTATCCTATCCTATCCTCTATCCTATCCTATCCTCTATCCTATCCTATCCTCTATCCTATCCTATCCTCTACCCTATCCTATACTCTATCCTATCCTATCCTCTATCCTATCCTATCCTCTATCCTATCCTTTCCTCTATCCTATCCTATCCTCTATCCTATCCTATCCTCTATCCTATCCTATCCTCTATCCTATCCTATCCTCTACCCTATCCTATCCTCTATCCTATCCTATCCTCTATCCTATCCTATCCTCTATCCTATCGTATCCTCTATCCTATCCTATCCTCTATCCTATCCTACCCTCTATCCTATCCTATCCTCTATCCTATCCTATACTCTATCCTATCCTATCCTCTATCCTATCCTATCCTCTATCCTATCCTACCCTCTATCCTATCCTATCCTCTATCCTATCCTATACTCTATCCTATCCTATCCTCTATCCTACAATATCCTCTATCCTATCCTATCCTCTATCCTAACCTATCCTCTATCCTATCCAAAACCCTATCCTATCCTCTATCCCATCCTATACTCAATCCTATCCTATACTGTATTATATCCTATCCTCTTTCCTATCCTCTATCATATCGTATCCTCTATCCTATCCTATCCTCTAACCTATAATATCCTATATCCTATCCTATTCTCTATCCTATCCTATCCTCTATCCTATCCTATCCTCTATCCTATCCTATCCTCTATCCTATCCTATCCTCTATCCTATCCTCTATCCTATCCTATCCTCTATCCTATCCTATCCTCTATCCTATCCTATCCTCTATCCTATCCTATCCTCTATCCTATCCTATCCTCTATCCTATCCTATCCTCTATCCTATCGTATCCTCTATCCTATCCTATCCTCTATCCTATCCTACCCTCTATCCTATCCTATCCTCTATACTATCCTATCCTCTATCCTATCCTATCCTCTATCCTATCTTATCCTCTATCCTATCCCATCCTCCATACTATCCTAACCTCTATGCTATCCTATCCTCTATCCTATCCTATCCTCTATCCTATCCTATCCTCTATCCTATCCTATCCTCTACCCTATCCTATCCTCTATCCTATCCTATCCTCTATCCTATCCTATCCTCTATCCTATCCTCTATCCTATCCTATCCTATCCTCTATCCTATCCTATCCTCTATCCTATCCTCTATTCTATCCTATCCTCTATCTAATCCTATGCTCTATCCTATCCTATCCTCTATCCTATCCTATCCTCTATCCTATCCAATGCCCTATCCTATCCTATCCTCTATCCTATCCTATCCTCTATACTATCCTAAAATCTATCCTATCCTATCCTGTATCCTATCCTATCCTCTATCCTATCCTATCCTCTATCCTACAATATCCTCTATCCTATCCTATCCTCTATCCTATCCTGTCCTCTTGCCTATCCTATCCTCTATCCTATCCTATCCTCTTTCCTATCCAATCCCCTATCCTATCCTCTATCCCATCCTATACTCAATCCTATCCTATACTGTATTATATCCTATCCTCTTTCCTATCCTCTATCGTATCATATCCTCTATCCTATCCTATCCTCTACCCTATAATATCCTCTATCCTATCCTATCCTCTATCCTACAATATCCTCTATCCTATCCTATCCTCTATCCTAACCTATCCTCTATCCTATCCAAAACCCTATCCTATCCTCTATCCCATCCTATACTCAATCCTATCCTATACTGTATTATATCCTATCCTCTTTCCTATCCTCTATCGTATCATATCCTCTATCCTATCCTATCCTCTACCCTATAATATCCTCTATCCTATCCTATCCTCTATCCTATCCTATCCTCTATCCTATCCTATCCTCTATCCTATCCTATCCTCTATCCTATCCTATCCTCTATCCTATCCTATCCTCTATCCTATCCTATCCTCTATCCTATCCTATCCTCTATCCTATCCTATTCTCTATCCTATCCTATCCTCTATCCTATCCTATCCTCTATCCTATTATATCCTATCCTATCCTCTATCCTATCCTATCCTCTATCCTATCCTATCCTCTATCCTATCCTATCCTCTATCCTATCCTATCCTCTATCCTATCCTATCCTCTATCCTATCCTATCCTCTATCCTATCCTATCCTCTATCCTATCCTATCCTCTATCCTATCCTATCCTCTATCCTATCCTATCCTCTATCCTATCCTATTCTCTATCCTATCCTATCCTCTATCCTATCCTATCCTCTATCCTATTATATCCTATCCTCTATCCTATCCTATCCTCTATCCTATCCTATCCTCTATCCTATCCTATCCTCTATCCTATCCTATCCTCTATCCTATCCTATCCTCTATCCTATCCTATCCTCTATCCTATCCTATCCTCTATCCTATCCTATCCTCTATCCTATCCTATCCTCTATCCTATCCTATCCTCTATCCTATCCTATCCTCTATCCTATCCTATCCTCTATCCTATCCTATCCTATCCTCTATCCTATCCTATCCTCTATCCTATCCTATCCTCTATCCTATCCTATCCTCTATCCTATCCTCTCCTCTATCCTATCCTATCCTCTATCCTATCCTATCCTCTATCCTATCCAATACCCTATCGTATCCTCTATCCCATCCTATACTCAATCCTATCCTATACTGTATTATATCCTATCCTCTTTCTTATCCTCTGTCATATCGTATGCTCTATCCTATCCTATCCTATATCCTATCCTATCCTCTATTCTATCCTATCCTGTATCCTATCCAAATTCTACCCTACCCTCTATCCTATCCTATCCTGTATCCTATCCTCCCCGCTATCCTATCCTATCCTCTATCCTATCCTATCCCCTATCCTATCCTATCCTCTATCCTATCCTCTCCTCTATCCTATCCTATCCTCTATCCTATCCTATCCTCTACCCTATCCTATACTCTATCCTATCCTATCCTCTATCCCAGCCTATACTCAATCCTATCCTATACTGTATTATATCCTATCCTCTTTCCTATCCTATCCTCTATCCTATCCTCTCCTCTATCCTATCCTATCCTCTATCCTATCCTATCCTCTATCCTATCCTATCCTCTATCCTATCGAATACCCTATCCTATCCTCTATCCCATCCTATACTCAATCCTATCCTATCCTCTATTCTATCCTATCCTCTATCCTATCCTATCCTCTATCCTATCCTCTCCTCTATCCTATCCTATCCTATCCTCTATCCTATCCTATCCTCTATCCTATCCTATCCTCTATCCTATCCTATCCTCTATCCTATCCTCTCCTCTATCCTATCCTATCCTCTATCCTATCCTCTCCTCTATCCTATCCTATCCTCTATCCTATCCTATCCTCTACCCTATCCTATACTCTATCCTATCCTATCCTCTATCCCATCCTATACTCAATCCTATCCTATACTGTATTATATCCTATCCTCTTTCCTATCCTCTATCATATCGTATCCTCTATCCTATCCTATCCTCTATCCTATACTATCCTATCCTCTATCCTATCCTATCCTCTATCCTATCCTATCCTCTATCCTATCCTCCCCGCTATCCTATCCTATCCTCTATCCTATCCTATCCTCTATCCTCTCCTATCCTCTATCCTATCATATCCTCTATCCTATCCTATCCTCTATCCTATCCTATCCTCTATCCTATCCTATCCTCTATCCTATCCTATCCTCTATCCTATCCTATCCTCTATCCTATCCTATCCTCTATCCTACAATATCCTCTATCCTCTCCTATCCTCTATCCTATCCTATCCTCTATCCTATCCTTTCCTCTATCCTATCCTATCCTCTATCCTATCCTATCCTCTATCCTATCCTATCCTCTATCCTATCCTATCCTCTACCCTATCCTATCCTCTATCCTATCCTATCCTCTATCCTATCCTATCCTCTATCCTATCCTCTATCCTATCCTCTATCCTATCCTATCCTATCCTCTATCCTATCCTATCCTCTATCCTATCCTATCCTATCCTCTATCCTATCCTATCCTCTATCCTATCCTATCCTCTATCCTATCCTATCCTCTACCCTATCCTATCCTCTATCCTATCCTATCCTCTATCCTATCCTATCCTCTATCCTATCCTTTCCTCTATCCTATCCTATCCTCTATCCTATCCTATCCTCTATCCTATCCTATCCTCTATCCTATCCTATCCTCTACCCTATCCTATCCTCTATCCTATCCTATCCTCTATCCTATCCTATCCTCTATCCTATCGTATCCTCTATCCTATCCTATCCTCTATCCTATCCTACCCTCTATCCTATCCTATCCTCTATCCTATCCTATACTCTATCCTATCCTATCCTCTATCCTATCCTATCCTCTATCCTATCCTACCCTCTATCCTATCCTATCCTCTATCCTATCCTATACTCTATCCTATCCTATCCTCTATCCTACAATATCCTCTATCCTATCCTATCCTCTATCCTAACCTATCCTCTATCCTATCCAAAACCCTATCCTATCCTCTATCCCATCCTATACTCAATCCTATCCTATACTGTATTATATCCTATCCTCTTTCCTATCCTCTATCATATCGTATCCTCTATCCTATCCTATCCTCTAACCTATAATATCCTATATCCTATCCTATTCTCTATCCTATCCTATCCTCTATCCTATCCTATCCTCTATCCTATCCTATCCTCTATCCTATCCTATCCTCTATCCTATCCTCTATCCTATCCTATCCTCTATCCTATCCTATCCTCTATCCTATCCTATCCTCTATCCTATCCTATCCTCTATCCTATCGTATCCTCTATCCTATCCTATCCTCTATCCTATCCTACCCTCTATCCTATCCTATCCTCTATACTATCCTATCCTCTATCCTATCCTATCCTCTATCCTATCTTATCCTCTATCCTATCCCATCCTCCATACTATCCTAACCTCTATGCTATCCTATCCTCTATCCTATCCTATCCTCTATCCTATCCTATCCTCTATCCTATCCTATCCTCTATCCTACAATATCCTCTATCCTATCCTATCCTCTATCCTATCCTGTCCTCTTGCCTATCCTATCCTCTATCCTATCCTATCCTCTTTCCTATCCAATCCCCTATCCTATCCTCTATCCCATCCTATACTCAATCCTATCCTATACTGTATTATATCCTATCCTCTTTCCTATCCTCTATCATATCGTATCCTCTTTCCTATCCTATCCTCTAATCTATAATATCCTCTATCCTATCCTATTCCCTATCCTATCCTATCCTCTATTCTATCCTATCCTGTATCCTATCCAAATTCTACCCTACCCTCTATCCTATCCTATCCTATCCTCTATCCTATCCAATCCTCTATCCTATCCTATCCTCTATCCTATCCAATCCTCTATCCTATCCTATCCTCTATCCTATCCTCTCCTCTATCCTATCCTATCATCTATCCTATCCTATCCTCTATCCTATCCTATCCTCTATCCTATTCTATCCTCTATCCTATCCCATCCTCCATACTATCCTAACCTCTATCCTATCCTATCCTCCATCCTATCCTATCCTCTATCCTATCCTATCCTCTATCCTATCCTATCCTCTATCCTACAATATCCTCTATCCTCTCCTATCCTCTATCCTATCCTATCCTCTATCCTACCCTATCCTCTATCCTATCCTATCCTCTATCCTATCCTATCCTCTATCCTATCCTATCCTCTATCCTATCCTATCCTCTACCCTATCCTATCCTCTATCCTATCCTATCCTCTATCCTATCCTATCCTCTATCCTATCCTCTATCCTATCCTATCCTATCCTCTATCCTATCCTATCCTCTATCCTATCCTCTATTCTATCCTATCCTCTATCTAATCCTATGCTCTATCCTATCCTATCCTCTATCCTATCCTATCCTCTATCCTATCCAATGCCCTATCCTATCCTATCCTCTATCCTATCCTATCCTCTATACTATCCTAAAATCTATCCTATCCTATCCTGTATCCTATCCTATCCTCTATCCTATCCTATCCTCTATCCTACAATATCCTCTATCCTATCCTATCCTCTATCCTATCCTGTCCTCTTGCCTATCCTATCCTCTATCCTATCCTATCCTCTTTCCTATCCAATCCCCTATCCTATCCTCTATCCCATTCTATACTCAATCCTATCCTATACTGTATTATATCCTATCCTCTTTCCTATTCTCTAACATATCGTATACTCTATATTATCCTATCCTCTATCCTATCCTATCCTCTATCCTACCCTATCCTCTATCCTATCCTATCCTCTATCCTATCCTATCCTCTATCCTACAATATCCTCTATCCTATCCTATCCTCTATCCTAACCTATCCTCTATCCTATCCAAAACCCTATCCTATCCTCTATCCCATCCTATACTCAATCCTATCCTATACTGTATTATATCCTATCCTCTTTCCTATCCTCTATCGTATCATATCCTCTATCCTATCCTATCCTCTACCCTATAATATCCTCTATCCTATCCTATCCTCTATCCTATCCTATCCTCTATCCTATCCTATCCTCTATCCTATCCTATCCTCTATCCTATCCTATCCTCTATCCTATCCTATCCTCTATCCTATCCTATCCTCTATCCTATCCTATCCTCTATCCTATCCTATTCTCTATCCTATCCTATCCTCTATCCTATCCTATCCTCTATCCTATTATATCCTATCCTATCCTCTATCCTATCCTATCCTCTATCCTATCCTATCCTCTATCCTATCCTATCCTCTATCCTATCCTATCCTCCATCCTATCCTATCCTCTATCCTATCCTATCCTCTATCCTATCCTATCCTCTATCCTATCCTATCCTCTATCCTATCCTATCCTCTATCCTATCCTATCCTCTATCCTATCCTATTCTCTATCCTATCCTATCCTCTATCCTATCCTATCCTCTATCCTATTATATCCTATCCTCTATCCTATCCTATCCTCTATCCTATCCTATCCTCTATCCTATCCTATCCTCTATCCTATCCTATCCTCTATCCTATCCTATCCTCTATCCTATCCTATCCTCTATCCTATCCTATCCTCTATCCTATCCTATCCTCTATCCTATCCTATCCTCTATCCTATCCTATCCTCTATCCTATCCTATCCTCTATCCTATCCTATCCTATCCTCTATCCTATCCTATCCTCTATCCTATCCTATCCTCTATCCTATCCTATCCTCTATCCTATCCTCTCCTCTATCCTATCCTATCCTCTATCCTATCCTATCCTCTATCCTATCCAATACCCTATCGTATCCTCTATCCCATCCTATACTCAATCCTATCCTATACTGTATTATATCCTATCCTCTTTCTTATCCTCTGTCATATCGTATGCTCTATCCTATCCTATCCTATATCCTATCCTATCCTCTATTCTATCCTATCCTGTATCCTATCCAAATTCTACCCTACCCTCTATCCTATCCTATCCTGTATCCTATCCTCCCCGCTATCCTATCCTATCCTCTATCCTATCCTATCCCCTATCCTATCCTATCCTCTATCCTATCCTCTCCTCTATCCTATCCTATCCTCTATCCTATCCTATCCTCTACCCTATCCTATACTCTATCCTATCCTATCCTCTATCCCAGCCTATACTCAATCCTATCCTATACTGTATTATATCCTATCCTCTTTCCTATCCTATCCTCTATCCTATCCTCTCCTCTATCCTATCCTATCCTCTATCCTATCCTATCCTCTATCCTATCCTATCCTCTATCCTATCGAATACCCTATCCTATCCTCTATCCCATCCTATACTCAATCCTATCCTATCCTCTATTCTATCCTATCCTCTATCCTATCCTATCCTCTATCCTATCCTCTCCTCTATCCTATCCTATCCTATCCTCTATCCTATCCTATCCTCTATCCTATCCTATCCTCTATCCTATCCTATCCTCTATCCTATCCTCTCCTCTATCCTATCCTATCCTCTATCCTATCCTCTCCTCTATCCTATCCTATCCTCTATCCTATCCTATCCTCTACCCTATCCTATACTCTATCCTATCCTATCCTCTATCCCATCCTATACTCAATCCTATCCTATACTGTATTATATCCTATCCTCTTTCCTATCCTCTATCATATCGTATCCTCTATCCTATCCTATCCTCTATCCTATACTATCCTATCCTCTATCCTATCCTATCCTCTATCCTATCCTATCCTCTATCCTATCCTCCCCGCTATCCTATCCTATCCTCTATCCTATCCTATCCTCTATCCTCTCCTATCCTCTATCCTATCATATCCTCTATCCTATCCTATCCTCTATCCTATCCTATCCTCTATCCTATCCTATCCTCTATCCTATCCTATCCTCTATCCTATCCTATCCTCTATCCTATCCTATCCTCTATCCTACAATATCCTCTATCCTCTCCTATCCTCTATCCTATCCTATCCTCTATCCTATCCTTTCCTCTATCCTATCCTATCCTCTATCCTATCCTATCCTCTATCCTATCCTATCCTCTATCCTATCCTATCCTCTACCCTATCCTATCCTCTATCCTATCCTATCCTCTATCCTATCCTATCCTCTATCCTATCCTCTATCCTATCCTCTATCCTATCCTATCCTATCCTCTATCCTATCCTATCCTCTATCCTATCCTATCCTATCCTCTATCCTATCCTATCCTCTATCCTATCCTATCCTCTATCCTATCCTATCCTCTACCCTATCCTATCCTCTATCCTATCCTATCCTCTATCCTATCCTATCCTCTATCCTATCCTTTCCTCTATCCTATCCTATCCTCTATCCTATCCTATCCTCTATCCTATCCTATCCTCTATCCTATCCTATCCTCTACCCTATCCTATCCTCTATCCTATCCTATCCTCTATCCTATCCTATCCTCTATCCTATCGTATCCTCTATCCTATCCTATCCTCTATCCTATCCTACCCTCTATCCTATCCTATCCTCTATCCTATCCTATACTCTATCCTATCCTATCCTCTATCCTATCCTATCCTCTATCCTATCCTACCCTCTATCCTATCCTATCCTCTATCCTATCCTATACTCTATCCTATCCTATCCTCTATCCTACAATATCCTCTATCCTATCCTATCCTCTATCCTAACCTATCCTCTATCCTATCCAAAACCCTATCCTATCCTCTATCCCATCCTATACTCAATCCTATCCTATACTGTATTATATCCTATCCTCTTTCCTATCCTCTATCATATCGTATCCTCTATCCTATCCTATCCTCTAACCTATAATATCCTATATCCTATCCTATTCTCTATCCTATCCTATCCTCTATCCTATCCTATCCTCTATCCTATCCTATCCTCTATCCTATCCTATCCTCTATCCTATCCTCTATCCTATCCTATCCTCTATCCTATCCTATCCTCTATCCTATCCTATCCTCTATCCTATCCTATCCTCTATCCTATCCTATCCTCTATCCTATCGTATCCTCTATCCTATCCTATCCTCTATCCTATCCTACCCTCTATCCTATCCTATCCTCTATACTATCCTATCCTCTATCCTATCCTATCCTCTATCCTATCTTATCCTCTATCCTATCCCATCCTCCATACTATCCTAACCTCTATGCTATCCTATCCTCTATCCTATCCTATCCTCTATCCTATCCTATCCTCTATCCTATCCTATCCTCTATCCTACAATATCCTCTATCCTATCCTATCCTCTATCCTATCCTGTCCTCTTGCCTATCCTATCCTCTATCCTATCCTATCCTCTTTCCTATCCAATCCCCTATCCTATCCTCTATCCCATCCTATACTCAATCCTATCCTATACTGTATTATATCCTATCCTCTTTCCTATCCTCTATCATATCGTATCCTCTTTCCTATCCTATCCTCTAATCTATAATATCCTCTATCCTATCCTATTCCCTATCCTATCCTATCCTCTATTCTATCCTATCCTGTATCCTATCCAAATTCTACCCTACCCTCTATCCTATCCTATCCTATCCTCTATCCTATCCAATCCTCTATCCTATCCTATCCTCTATCCTATCCAATCCTCTATCCTATCCTATCCTCTATCCTATCCTCTCCTCTATCCTATCCTATCATCTATCCTATCCTATCCTCTATCCTATCCTATCCTCTATCCTATTCTATCCTCTATCCTATCCCATCCTCCATACTATCCTAACCTCTATCCTATCCTATCCTCCATCCTATCCTATCCTCTATCCTATCCTATCCTCTATCCTATCCTATCCTCTATCCTACAATATCCTCTATCCTCTCCTATCCTCTATCCTATCCTATCCTCTATCCTACCCTATCCTCTATCCTATCCTATCCTCTATCCTATCCTATCCTCTATCCTATCCTATCCTCTATCCTATCCTATCCTCTACCCTATCCTATCCTCTATCCTATCCTATCCTCTATCCTATCCTATCCTCTATCCTATCCTCTATCCTATCCTATCCTATCCTCTATCCTATCCTATCCTCTATCCTATCCTCTATTCTATCCTATCCTCTATCTAATCCTATGCTCTATCCTATCCTATCCTCTATCCTATCCTATCCTCTATCCTATCCAATGCCCTATCCTATCCTATCCTCTATCCTATCCTATCCTCTATACTATCCTAAAATCTATCCTATCCTATCTTGTATCCTATCCTATCCTCTATCCTATCCTATCCTCTATCCTACAATATCCTCTATCCTATCCTATCCTCTATCCTATCCTGTCCTCTTGCCTATCCTATCCTCTATCCTATCCTATCCTCTTTCCTATCCAATCCCCTATCCTATCCTCTATCCCATTCTATACTCAATCCTATCCTATACTGTATTATATCCTATCCTCTTTCCTATTCTCTAACATATCGTATACTCTATATTATCCTATCCTCTATCCTATCCTATCCTCTATCCTACCCTATCCTCTATCCTATCCTATCCTCTATCCTATCCTATCCTCTATCCTACAATATCCTCTATCCTATCCTATCCTCTATCCTAACCTATCCTCTATCCTATCCAAAACCCTATCCTATCCTCTATCCCATCCTATACTCAATCCTATCCTATACTGTATTATATCCTATCCTCTTTCCTATCCTCTATCGTATCATATCCTCTATCCTATCCTATCCTCTACCCTATAATATCCTCTATCCTATCCTATCCTCTATCCTATCCTATCCTCTATCCTATCCTATCCTCTATCCTATCCTATCCTCTATCCTATCCTATCCTCTATCCTATCCTATCCTCTATCCTATCCTATCCTCTATCCTATCCTATCCTCTATCCTATCCTATTCTCTATCCTATCCTATCCTCTATCCTATCCTATCCTCTATCCTATTATATCCTATCCTCTATCCTATCCTATCCTCTATCCTATCCTATCCTCTATCCTATCCTATCCTCTATCCTATCCTATCCTCTATCCTATCCTATCCTCTATCCTATCCTATCCTCTATCCTATCCTATCCTCTATCCTATCCTATCCTCTATCCTATCCTATCCTCTATCCTATCCTATCCTCTATCCTATCCTATCCTCTATCCTATCCTATCCTATCCTCTATCCTATCCTATCCTCTATCCTATCCTATCCTCTATGCTATCCTATCCTCTATCCTATCCTATCCTCTATCCTATCCTATCCTCTATCCTATCCTATCCTCTATCCTATCCTATCCTCTATCCTATCCTATCCTCTATCCTATCCAATACCCTATCGTATCCTCTATCCCATCCTATACTCAATCCTATCCTATACTGTATTATATCCTATCTTCTTTCCTATCCTCTATCATATCGTATCCTCTATCCTATCCTATCCTCTATCCTATCCTATCCTCTATTCTATCCTATCCTGTATCCTATCCAAATTCTACCCTACCCTCTATCCTATCCTATCCTCTATCCTATACTATCCTATCCTCTATCCTATCCTATCCTCTATCCTATCCTATCCTCTATCCTATCCTATCCTCTATCCTATCCTCCCCGCTATCCTATCCTATCCTCTATCCTATCTGAAAGGATTCGTGAATAAAAGGCTCTGTTTATAACTATAACTGGAAAAACTAAATTAACTTTATTATAAAACACAACGTCTGAGAAACTCTTCTATGACAATACAGCTCGAACGCCGGCCAACGAATAAAAAACAAAACGCTGTTCGCTTACCGGTCGCATCATCTGCGCAGCGCTTCCTGCGCAGCGTCTCCACACACACAATATAAATGTACCATATATCTTAACACGCCTCCTTACATTTATATTGCACACTTGATCTCATACATATTTGCTTACTCTACGTTTAATAGTTTCCTAAACTTTTCGAACTTTTCTCTACATAATGCTTTTGTAAATATGTCCGCAATATTTTCGTCCGTTGCAACCTTACATACTTTAATCAAATTTTCTTTTACGCTTTCGTGCACATAATGATAATGGATCTCTATATGCTTAGAGTTTTTTGTAAAATTTCCATAATTCGCAATTTCTATTGCTCCAGAATTGTCCTCAAAAATCTTTACAGGATCACACACTTTGACATTAAAAATATTAATTAACTCTCGTATAAACTTGACTTCACTAACTGCTTCAGATAGTGCTACGTATTCGGCATAAGTAGATGCTTTTGTTACGCTCTTTTGTTTCCTTGATTTCCAATCAATTACATTTCCGTAAAATCTAATAACATACCCGGAGGTGGACTTCCTGTCTACACAGTCATCAGCCCAACTTGCATCTACATAGCAGTCTATAATTTCACAATCTTTATTTCTTTTATAATTCAAACTCAATTCTTTGGTTAAATACAAGTATTTCAATATGCGCATAGCATATTTCCAATGTGTCTCATTATAACTATTTTGATATCGGCTTAAATAATTTACACTATGGCTTACGTCAGGTCTGGTGTTTGAGCTTATATATAATAGAGCACCTATTAAGTTTCTATATTTAATATCCGATTTGCAATTTTCACTCTTTTCTAATTTGAGATCTGTTTCCATAGGAGTACTATACAATTTACTGTTCTGCAGTTGATACTTACTAAATAATGACTCTATATATTTAGTTTGGCTTAACATCATTTCGCCTTTTCGATAGTCATACTTCACACTTATACCGAGATATTCTTTGACTTCACCTAAATCTTTCATTTTGAACTTTTCTGAAAGAGCTTCTTTTATACTCTGAATCTTTCTTTTGCTTTTACCACAAATCAACAAATCGTCTACGTATATTAGTAGATATATAGCTTCTACACCTTTTCCATGAGTATATAAACAATTTTCAACATTACTTTTTCTAAATCCTAAGCCTATTAAGTATTCATCAAAACATTTATACCACGCTCTTGGGCTTTCTCGTATTCCATACAGAGCTTTTAACAATTTACAGACTCTACTTGTTCCATCATTATAACCTTCAGGTTGACTTACATATACTTCTGAGCTTATTTTACAGTTAAGAAATGCTGTAATTACATCCATTTGCTCTATAACAAAACCATACTGGCAACAAAAAGACAACATGACTTTTAAAGTCTGTGCTTTTGCTACAGGAGCGTATATGTCATCAATTACATTTTTCTGTTGAAAGCCTCTTGCAACTAACCTTGCTTTAAATGTATCGTCAGACTTTCTTGCATAAACCCATTTTACATCTATGACTTCTTTTCCTTGTACTCTATCGACTAATTCCCATGTTTTGTTTTCATTTAAACTCTCTATTTCTTTGTTCATAGCTCTTATCCAATTTTTAGAATTTTTACTATTTACCGCCTCCTCAAATGCACATGGAGTGTCTATTCTACAATAGTTTACATAAATATTACTTGAACTATTCTCTGGGTATCTTACTGGACTTTTTCTTTCGCGTGTAGATCTACGTGGAAACTTTAACTCTAGGTTTTCAGTCTTTCTTTTTTCTTCCTTTGGTTCGACAGCATCCTCAAACACATCAACACTTTCATTATCACTATTATCTTCCTCTAGACTAGCATTGCTTTCAATATCATCATTGTAACTAATACCAATACACTTTTCATCCTTTTCTATAATGTTTACATGTCTAGCAACTACTATTTTGTTATTTAAAAGAACCCTATATCCAACATCGCTATATCCCAATAGAATACCCATATCAGCCTTCGCGTCCCATTTAGAAACTCTACACTGTTCTGGCCTTTTTACAAAAACTTTGCTACCATACAAACGTAAATTTTCTACATTTGGTCTTTTTTTGAAGAATATTTCATACGGAGTCTTCTTTTCTATCGTAGACGCTAACGTCCTATTTTTCAAATATGTCGCTGCACAAATTATTTCTGGCCAATATCTTTTATGCACATTTGCCTCTGCTAATAGACAACGTGCCATATTCATTATGGTTCTATTAAATCTCTCTGCAGTACCATTCAGTTCATGTACGTACGTTGGACAGCTGTTTATAATTATTCCCTTTTCTGAAGTAAATTTATAGAATTTGTTATTTAAATATTCTTTACCATTATCGCATCGCAATACTTTAACTTTCTTTTCAGTTAAGTTTTCAACTTCATTAATAAATCGTACTAAACTATCGAATACTTCATCCTTAGATTTTATGCAGTAAACTTTGGCTATTTTACTGTAATCATCGATAAAGGAAACGAAATATTTTTCTCCTTTTAAACCAGTTGTTCGAAAACTACCACAAACATCAGTATGAATGATTTCTAAGATTTCTTTGGCTTTAGTTCTATGATTACTGAAAGGTAGATTATGCATCTTATTCTCAAAGCATGTCTTGCACTTCATGACTTCTGAACCCAAATCACCCGGAATACCTGTCAACAACTGTTGCTTACTTAATGTATTTAGATAGCCAAAATTTACGTGTCCTAACATTTTATGCCATTTTTCTTTCAAACACATGTTTACTTTATTATTGTTATTGTTGCAATTGACTGTATTTACTATCTTTTCTCTGTTATCTAATATGCTCTTTATCTTGTACGTTCGATTTTCTTTAAACGCTACAGCTATTAACTTATTATTTCCATCTATTATTTTCGCTATATTTCCCGTTGAAATAATCGTATTTTTATCTGTTAATTTTCCAAAACTTATTAAATTTGTATTCATTTTTTCCGCATAGAACACATTGCTCATTATTACTTTATTCCGCTCGCCAAACGCATTAAAATAACTCACTACAGTTCCTATTTTCGTTGCTTGTATATATCTATTATCACCTAAATATATATTGACAGGTTCTTTGAGCACAACACTTTTTTCAAAAAACTTTTCATCGTTGATTATATGATCGGTACACCCGCTATCTAGTAGCCACTCTATTGTATAGTTTTCTAACCTTTTTATCTCACTGTTCTGTGACACGTGCACTGTTGCTACCCAAGCGCTTGCGCCGAATCCGCTCTGCTCATGCGTGCTTGTTCCTTGTCGACCACGGAAACTACCGCGTCCCCTGTCGTTCCTGCTCCTTCCGGCCCTGCCTCGGCTGCGACTACGTGTTGATCCTCGCCATGTTCCACGATTGAAAGCATTATTTCCTGTTTGGCCGCCATCTTGACAGTCACGTGCAATGTGGCCGGGTTTTCCACATTTGAAACAATTTCTCTCTTGTTCCTTTTTCACAGCGAACACGTTAGATCTTGCTTCACCAATGTCATTATTATTTTTCATTTCAGCCAATTGAATTTTGTTTTTAACATAAGCTGCTGTTTGATCCTCTTCTTTCAGAGTATCTACTAAATCACCAATATAACTGTATTGGCTCGGCAATGTGTTAAGCATATAGTTTAGCTTTTCTTTTTCATTTATTTTTGCACCCGCACTTCTCAATTCATTTATTGATTTTTCGAAGTCACCGAAAAATGTTGCTGTATCGCTATACTTTTCTAACCTCATCTTTTCTATTTTATTTCTACACACTATTTGTAAAGCTGTAGATTCCTTTAAGTATATCTCGTCTAGTTTCTTTATAATATTTCGAGCTGTAGTTTCTTCAGAGACAAATTCCAGTTGTTTATTCGATATGGCGCTATAAATATAATTTATCGCTTTCAAGTCCTTTTCATCCCAGTCTTCTTTGTCGGCTTCCACTTTTTCTCTGGTTATTACTTCTTCACATTTTTTAAGCTTTAGAAACATTGTAATCCTTTTCTTCCACATGGAATAGTCTTCGCCATCGAATACTGGTATCGTGATTTCCTTTTTGTCCATCTTGAATTGTTCTTTGTTCTCGAACGTTCCTTCGTGTTCGAAACCTTTTCTCTTTCACGATACTTTACCACTTAATCAAAAAAACAGCCAATTCAACCACGCTCTGCTACCATGAAAGGATTCGTGAATAAAAGGCTCTGTTTATAACTATAACTGGAAAAACTAAATTAACTTTATTATAAAACACAACGTCTGAGAAACTCTTCTATGACAATACAGCTCGAACGCCGGCCAACGAATAAAAAACAAAACGCTGTTCGCTTACCGGTCGCATCATCTGCGCAGCGCTTCCTGCGCAGCGTCTCCACACACACAATATAAATGTACCATATATCTTAACACTATCCTATCCCCTATCCTATCCTATCCCCTATCCTATCCTATCCTCTATCCGATCCTCTCCTCTATCCTATCCTATCCTCTATCCTATCCTATCATCTACCCTATCCTATCCTCTATCCTATCCTATCCTCTATCCCAGCCTATACTCAATCCTATCCTATACTGTATTATATCCTATCCTCTTTCCTATCCTCTATCATATCGTATCCTCTATCCTATCCTATCCTCTACCCTATCTTATCCTCTATCCTATCCTATACTCTATCCTATCCTATCCTCTATCCTATCCTATCCTCTATCCTATCCAATACCCTATCGTATCCTCTATCCCATCCTATACTCAATCCTATCCTATACTGTATTATATCCTATCCTCTTTCCTATCCTCTATCATATCGTATCCTCTATCCTATCCTATCCTCTACCCTATCCTATTCTCTATCCTATCCTATCCTCTATCCTATCCTATCCTCTATCCTATCGAATACCCTATCCTATCCTCTATCCCATCCTATACTCAATCCTATCCTATACTGTATTATATCCTATCCTCTTTCCTATCCTCTATCGTATCATATCCTCTATCCTATCCTATCCTCTACCCTATAATATCCTCTATCCTATCCTATTCTCTATCCTATCCTATACTCTATCCTATCCTATCCTCTATTCTATCCTATCCTCTATCCTATCCTATCCTCTATCCTATCCTATCCTCTCCTCTATCCTATCCTATCCTATCCTCTATCCTATCCTATCCTCTATCCTATCCTATCCTCTATCCTATCCTATCCTCTATCCTATCCTCTCCTCTATCCTATCCTATCCTCTATCCTATCCTATCCTCTATCCTATCCTATCCTCTATCCGATCCTATCCTCTATCCTATCCTCTCCTCTATCCTATCCTATCCTCTATCCTATCCTATCCTCTATCCTATCCTATCCTCTATCCTATCCTCTATTCTATCCTATCCTCTATCTAATCCTATGCTCTATCCTATCCTATCCTCTATCCTATCCTATCCTCTATCCTATCCTATCCTCTATCCTATCCTATCCTCTATCCTATCCTATCCTCTATCCTATCCAATGCCCTATCCTATCCTATCCTCTATCCTATCCTCTATTCTATCCTATCCTCTATCTAATCCTATCCTCTATCCTATCCTATCCTCTATCCTACCCTATCCTCTATCCTATCCTATCCTCTATCCTATCCTATCCTCTATCCTACAATATCCTCTATCCTATCCTATCCTCTATCCTAACCTATCCTCTATCCTATCCAAAACCCTATCCTATCCTCTATCCCATCCTATACTCAATCCTATCCTATACTGTATTATATCCTATCCTCTTTCCTATCCTCTATCGTATCATATCCTCTATCCTATCCTATCCTCTACCCTATAATATCTTCTATCCTATCCTATTCTCTATCCTATCATATACTCTATCCTATCCTATCCTCTATTCTATCCTATCCTCTATCCTATCCTATCCTCTATCCTATCCTCTCCTCTATCCTATCCTATCCTATCCTCTATCCTATCCTATCCTCTATCCTATCCTATCCTCTATCCTATCCTATCCTCTATCCTATCCTCTCCTCTATCCTATCCTATCCTCTATCCTATCCTATCCTCTATCCTATCCAATACCCTATCGTATCCTCTATCCCATCCTATACTCAATCCTATCCTATACTGTATTATATCCTATCCTCTTTCTTATCCTCTGTCATATCGTATGCTCTATCCTATCCTATCCTATATCCTATCCTATCCTCTATTCTATCCTATCCTGTATCCTATCCAAATTCTACCCTACCCTCTATCCTATCCTATCCTGTATCCTATCCTCCCCGCTATCCTATCCTATCCTCTATCCTATCCTATCCCCTATCCTATCCTATCCTCTATCCTATCCTCTCCTCTATCCTATCCTATCCTCTATCCTATCCTATCCTCTACCCTATCCTATACTCTATCCTATCCTATCCTCTATCCCAGCCTATACTCAATCCTATCCTATACTGTATTATATCCTATCCTCTTTCCTATCCTATTCTCTATCCTATCCTCTCCTCTATCCTATCCTATCCTCTATCCTATCCTATCCTCTATCCTATCCTATCCTCTATCCTATCGAATACCCTATCCTATCCTCTATCCCATCCTATACTCAATCCTATCCTATCCTCTATTCTATCCTATCCTCTATCCTATCCTATCCTCTATCCTATCCTCTCCTCTATCCTATCCTATCCTATCCTCTATCCTATCCTATCCTCTATCCTATCCTATCCTCTATCCTATCCTATCCTCTATCCTATCCTCTCCTCTATCCTATCCTATCCTCTATCCTATCCTCTCCTCTATCCTATCCTATCCTCTATCCTATCCTATCCTCTACCCTATCCTATACTCTATCCTATCCTATCCTCTATCCCATCCTATACTCAATCCTATCCTATACTGTATTATATCCTATCCTCTTTCCTATCCTCTATCATATCGTATCCTCTATCCTATCCTATCCTCTATCCTATACTATCCTATCCTCTATCCTATCCTATCCTCTATCCTATCCTCCCCGCTATCCTATCCTATCCTCTATCCTATCCTATCCCCTATCCTATCCTATCCTCTATCCTATCCTATCCTCTATCCTATCCTCTCCTCTATCCTATCCTATCCTCTATCCTATCCTATCCTCTACCCTATCCTATACTCTATCCTATCCTATCCTCTAACCCATCCTATACTCAATCCTATCCTATACTGTATTATATCCTATCCTCTTTCCTATCCTCTATCATATCGTATCCTCTATCCTATCCTATCCTCTATCCTATCCTATCCTCTATTCTATCCTATCCTGTATCCTATCCAAATTCTACCCTACCCTCTATCCTATCCTATCCTCTATCCTATACTATCCTATCCTCTATCCTATCCCATCCTCTATCCTATCCTATCCTCTATCCTATCCTATCCTCTATCCGATCCTCTCCTCTATCCTATCCTATCCTCTATCCTATCCTATCCTCTACCCTATCCTATCCTCTATCCTATCCTATCCTCTATCCCAGCCTATACTCAATCCTATCCTATACTGTATTATATCCTATCCTCTTTCCTATCCTCTATCATATCGTATCCTCTATCCTATCCTATCCTCTACCCTATCTTATCCTCTATCCTATCCTATACTCTATCCTATCCTATCCTCTATCCTATCCTATCCTCTATCCTATCCTATCCTCTATCCTATCGAATACCCTATCCTATCCTCTATCCCATCCTATACTCAATCCTATCCTATACTGTATTATATCCTATCCTCTTTCCTATCCTCTATCATATCGTATCCTCTATCCTATCCTATCCTCTACCCTATCCTATTGTCTATCCTATCCTATCCTCTATCCTATCCTATCCTCTATCCTATCGAATACCCTATCCTATCCTCTATCCCATCCTATACTCAATCCTATCCTATACTGTATTATATCCTATCCTCTTTCCTATCCTCTATCGTATCATATCCTCTATCATATCCTATCCTCTACCCTATAATATCCTCTATCCTATCCTATTCTCTATCCTATCCTATACTCTATCCTATCCTATCCTCTATTCTATTCTATCCTCTATCCTATCCTATCCTCTATCCTATCCTCTCCTCTATCCTATCCTATCCTATCCTCTATCCTATCCTATCCTCTATCCTATCCTATCCTCTATCCTATCCTATCCTCTATCCTATCCTCTCCTCTATCCTATCCTATCCTCTATCCTATCCTATCCTCTATCCTATCCTATCCTCTATCCTATCCTCTATTCTATCCTATCCTCTATCTAATCCTATGCTCTATCCTATCCTATCCTCTATCCTATCCTATCCTCTATCCTATCCTCTATTCTATCCTATCCTCTATCTAATCCTATGCTCTATCCTATCCTATCCTCTATCCTATCCTATCCTCTATCCTATCCTATCCTCTATCCTATCCTATCCTCTATCCTATCCAATGCCCTATCCTATCCTATCCTCTATCCTATCCTATCCTCTATACTATCCTAAAATCTATCCTATCCTATCCTGTATCCTATCCTATCCTCTATCCTATCCTATCCTCTATCCTACAATATCCTCTATCCTATCCTATCCTCTATCCTAACCTATCCTCTATCCTATCCAAAACCCTATCCTATCCTCTATCCCATCCTATACTCAATCCTATCCTATACTGTATTATATCCTATCCTCTTTCCTAACCTCTATCGTATCCTATCCTCTATCCTATCCTATCATCTATCCTATCCTTTCCTCTATCCTATCCTATCCTCTACCCTACAATATCCTCTATCCTATCCTATCCTCTATCCTATCCTGTCCTCTTGCCTATCCTATCCTCTATCCTATCCTATCCTCTTTCCTATCCAATCCCCTATCCTATCCTCTATCCCATCCTATACTCAGTCCTATCCTACACTGTATTATATCCTATCCTCTTTCCTATTCTCTAACATATCGTATACCCTATATTATCCTATCCTCTATCCTATCCTATCCTCTATCCTACCCTATCCTCTATCCTATCCTCTCCTCTATCCTATCCTATCCTCTATCCTATCCTATCCTCTATCCTATCCTATCCTCTATCCTATCCCATCCTCCATACTATCCTAACCTCTATCCTATCCTATCCTCTATCCTATCCTATCCTCTATCCTATCCTATCCTCTATCCTATCCTATCCTCTATCCTATCCTATCCTCTATCCTATCCTATCCTCTATCCTATCCTATCCTCTATCCTATCCTATAATCTATCCTATCCTATCCTCTATCCTATCCTATCCTCTATCCTATCCTATCCTCAATCCTATCCTCTATCCTATCTTATCCGCTATCCTATCCTATCCTCTTTCGTATCCTATCCTATCCTCTACCCTATTATATCCTCTATCCTATCCTACCCTCTATCCTATCCTATCCTCTATCCTATCCTATCCTCTATCCTATCCTTTCCTCTATCCTATCCTATCCTCTATCCTATCCTATCCTCTACCCTACAATATCCTCTATCCTATCCTATCCTGTATCCTATCCTGTCCTCTTGCCTATCCTATCCTCTATCCTATCCTATCCTCTTTCCTATCCAATACCCTATCCTATCCTCTATCCTATCCTATACTCTATCCTATCCTATCCTCTATCCTATCCTACCCTCTATCCTATCCTATCCTCTATCCTATCCTATCCTCTATCCTATCCTATCCTCTATACTATCCTAACCTCTATCCTATCCTATCCTCTATCCTATCCTATCCTCTATCCTATCCTAGCCTCTATCCTATCCTTTCCTCTATCCTATCCTATCCTCTATCCTATCCTATCCTCTATCCTACAATATCCTCTATCCTATCCTATCCTCTATCCTATCCTGTCCTCTTGCCTATCCTATCCTCTATCCTATCCTATCCTCTTTCCTATCCAATCCCCTATCCTATCCTCTATCCCATCCTGTACTCAATCCTATCCTATACTGTATTATATCCTATCCTCTTTCCTATTCTCTAACATATCGTATACTCTATATTATCCTATCCTCTATCCTATCCTATCCTCTATCCTACCCTATCCTCTATCCTATCCTATCCTCTATCCTATCCTATCCTCTATCCTACAATATCCTCTATCCTATCCTATCCTCTATCCTATCCTATCCTCTATCCTATCCTATCCTCAATCCTATCCTATACTGTATTATATCCTATCCTCTTTCCTATCCTATCCTCTATCCTATCCTACCCTCTATCCTATCCTATCCTCTATCCTATCCTATACTGTATCCTATCCTATCCTCTATCCTATCCTATCCTCTATCCTATGCTACCCTCTATCCTATCCTATCCTCTATCCTATTATATACTCTATCCTATCCTATTCTCTATCATATCATATCCTCTATCCTATCCTATCCTCTATCCTATCCTATCCTCTATCCTATGCTACCCTCTATCCTATCCTATCCTCTATCCTATCCTATCCTCTATACTATCCTCACCTCTATCCTATCCTATCCTCTATCCTATCCTATCCTCTATCCTATCCTATCCTCTATCCTATCCTATCCTCTATCCTATCCTATCCTCTATCCTATCCTATCCTCTATCCTACAATATCCTCTATCCTATCCTATCCTCTATCCTATCCTGTCCTCTTGCCTATCCTATCCTCTATCCTATCCTATCCTCTTTCCTATCCAATCCCCTATCCTATCCTCTATCCCATCCTGTACTCAATCCTATCCTATACTGTATTATATCCTATCCTCTTTCCTATTCTCTAACATATCGTATACTCTATATTATCCTATCCTCTATCCTATCCTATCCTCTATCCTACCCTATCCTCTATCCTATCCTATCCTCTATCCTATCCTATCCTCTATCCTACAATATCCTCTATCCTATCCTATCCTCTATCCTAACCTATCCTCTATCCTATCCAGAACCCTATCCTATCCTCTATCCCATCCTATACTCAATCCTATCCTATACTGTATTATATCCTATCCTCTTTCCTAACCTCTATCCTATCCTATCCTCTATCCTATCCTATCCTCTATCCTATCCTATCCTCTATCCTATCCTTTCCTCTATCCTATCCTATCCTCTATCCTATCCTATCCTCTACCCTACAATATCCTCTACCCTATCCTATCCTCTATCCCATCCTGTCCTCTTGCCTATCCTATCCTCTATCCTATCCTATCCTCTTTCCTATCCAATCCCCTATCCTATCCTCTATCCCATCCTATACTCAATCCTATCCTACACTGTATTATATCCTATCCTCTTTCCTATTCTCTAACATATCGTATACTCTATATTATCCTATCCTCTATCCTATCCTATCCTCTATCCTATCCTATCCTCTATCCTACAATATCCTCTATCCTATCCTATCCTCTATCCTAACCTATCCTCTATCCTATCCAAAACCCTATCCTATCCTCTATCCCATCCTATACTCAAACCTATCCTATACTGTATTATATGCTATCCTCTTTCCTATCCTCTATCATATCGTATCCTCTATCCTATCCTGTCCTCTAACCTATAATATCCTCTATCCTATCCTATTCTCTATCCTATCCTATCCTATCCTCTATTCTATCCAATCCTGTATCCTATCCAAATTCTACCCTACCCTCTATCCTATCCTATCCTATCCTCTATCCTATCCAATCCTCTATCCTATCCTATCCTCTATCCTATCCTCTCCTCTATCCTATCCTATCCTCTATCCTATCCTATCATCTATCCTATCCTATCCTCTATCCTATCCCATCCTCCATACTATCCTAACCTCTATCCTATCCTATCCTCTATCCTATCCTATCCTCTATCCTATCCTATCCTCTATCCTATCCTATCCTCTATCCTATCCTATCCTCTATCCTATCCTATCCTCTATCCTATCCTATCCTCTATCCTATCCTATCCTCTATCCTATCCTATCCTCTATCCTATCCTATCCTCTATCCTATCCTATCCTCTATCCTATCCTATAATCTATCCTATCCTATCCTCTATCCTATCCTATCCTCAATCCTATCCTCTATCCTATCCTATCCGCTATCCTATCCTATCCTCTTTCCTATCCTATCCTATCCTCTACCCTATTATATCCTCTATCCTATCCTATCCTCTACCTTATCCTATACTCTATCCTATCCAATTACCTATACAATCCTCTATCCTATCCTATCCTCTATCCTATCCTATCCTCTATCCTATCCTATCCTCTATCCTATCCTATCCTCTATCCTATCCTATCCTCTATCCTATCCTATCCTCTATCCTATCCTATCCTCTATCCTATCCTCTATCCTATCCTCTATCCTATCCTATCCTCTATCCTATCCTATCCTCTATCCTATCCTATTCTCTATCCTATCCTATCCTCTATCCTATCCTATAATCTATCCTATCCAATCCTCTATCCTATCCTATCCTCTTTCCTATCCAATCCCCTATCCTATCCTCTATCCCATCCTGTACTCAATCCTATCCTATACTGTATTATATCCTATCCTCTTTCCTATTCTCTAACATATCGTATACTCTATATTATCCTATCCTCTATCCTATCCTATCCTCTATCCTACCCTATCCTCTATCCTATCCTATCCTCTATCCTATCCTATCCTCTATCCTATCCTATCCTCTATCCTATCCAATGCCCTATCCTATCCTATCCTCTATCCTATCCTATCCTCTATACTATCCTAAAATCTATCCTATCCTATCCTGTATCCTATCCTATCCTCTATCCTATCCTATCCTCTATCCTACAATATCCTCTATCCTATCCTATCCTCTATCCTAACCTATCCTCTATCCTATCCAAAACCCTATCCTATCCTCTATCCCATCCTATACTCAATCCTATCCTATACTGTATTATATCCTATCCTCTTTCCTAACCTCTATCCTATCCTATCCTCTATCCTATCCTATCATCTATCCTATCCTTTCCTCTATCCTATCCTATCCTCTATCCTATCCTATCCTCTACCCTACAATATCCTCTATCCTATCCTATCCTCTATCCTATCCTGTCCTCTTGCCTATCCTATCCTCTATCCTATCCTATCCTCTTTCCTATCCAATCCCCTATCCTATCCTCTATCCCATCCTATACTCAGTCCTATCCTACACTGTATTATATCCTATCCTCTTTCCTATTCTCTAACATATCGTATACTCTATATTATCCTATCCTCTATCCTATCCTATCCTCTATCCTACCCTATCCTCTATCCTATCCTCTCCTCTATCCTATCCTATCCTCTATCCTATCCTATCCTCTATCCTATCCTATCCTCTATCCTATCCCATCCTCCATACTATCCTAACCTCTATCCTATCCTATCCTCTATCCTATCCTATCCTCTATCCTATCCTATCCTCTATCCTATCCTATCCTCTATCCTATCCTATCCTCTATCCTATCCTATAATCTATCCTATCCTATCCTCTATCCTATCCTATCCTCTATCCTATCCTATCCTCAATCCTATCCTCTATCCTATCCTATCCGCTATCCTATCCTATCCTCTTTCCTATCCTATCCTATCCTCTACCCTATTATATCCTCTATCCTATCCTATCCTCTATCCTATCCTATCCTCTATCCTATCCTATCCTCTATCCTATCCTTTCCTCTATCCTATCCTATCCTCTATCCTATCCTATCCTCTACCCTACAATATCCTCTATCCTATCCTTTCCTCTATCCTATCCTATCCTCTATCCTATCCTATCCTCTACCCTACAATATCCTCTATCCTATCCTATCCTGTATCCTATCCTGTCCTATTGCCTATCCTATCCTCTATCCTATCCTATCCTCTTTCCTATCCAATACTCTATCCTATCCTCTATCCTATCCTATACTCTATCCTATCCTATCCTCTATCCTATCCTACCCTCTATCCTATCCTATCCTCTATCCTATCCTATCCTCTATCCTATCCTATCCTCTATACTATCCTAACCTCTATCCTATCCTATCCTCTATCCTATCCTATCCTCTATCCTATCCTATCCTCTATCCTATCCTTTCCTCTATCCTATCCTATCCTCTATCCTATCCTATCCTCTATCCTACAATATCCTCTATCCTATCCTATCCTCTATCCTATCCTGTCCTCTTGCATTATCCTATCCTCTATCCTATCCTATCCTCTTTCCTATCCAATCCCCTATCCTATCCTCTATCCCATCCTGTACTCAATCCTATCCTATACTGTATTATATCCTATCCTCTTTCCTATTCTCTAACATATCGTATACTCTATATTATCCTATCCTCTATCCTATCCTATCCTCTATCCTACCCTATCCTCTATCCTATCCTATCCTCTATCCTATCCTATCCTCTATCCTACAATATCCTCTATCCTATCCTATCCTCTATCCTATCCTATCCTCTATCCTATCCTATCCTCAATCCTATCCTATACTGTATTATATCCTATCCTCTTTCCTATCCTATCCTCTATCCTATCCTACCCTCTATCCTATCCTATCCTCTATCCTATCCTATACTCTATCCTATCCTATCCTCTATCCTATCCTATCCTCTATCCTATGCTACCCTCTATCCTATCCTATCCTCTATCCTATTATATACTCTATCCTATCCTATCCTCTATCATATCATATCCTCTATCCTATCCTATCCTCTATCCTATCCTATCCTCTATCCTATGCTACCCTCTATCCTATCCTATCCTCTATCCTATCCTATCCTCTATACTATCCTCACCTCTATCCTATCCTATCCTCTATCCTATCCTATCCTCTATCCTATCCTATCCTCTATCCTATCCTATCCTCTATCCTATCCTATCCTCTATCCTACAATATCCTCTATCCTATCCTATCCTCTATCCTATCCTGTCCTCTTGCCTATCCTATCCTCTATCCTATCCTATCCTCTTTCCTATCCAATCCCCTATCCTATCCTCTATCCCATCCTGTACTCAATCCTATCCTATACTGTATTATATCCTATCCTCTTTCCTATTCTCTAACATATCGTATACTCTATATTATCCTATCCTCTATCCTATCCTATCCTCTATCCTACCCTATCCTCTATCCTATCCTATCCTCTATCCTATCCTATCCTCTATCCTACAATATCCTCTATCCTATCCTATCCTCTATCCTAACCTATCCTCTATCCTATCCAGAACCCTATCCTATCCTCTATCCCATCCTGTCCTCTTGCCTATCCTATCCTCTATCCTATCCTATCCTCTATCCTATCCTATCCTCTTTCCTATCCAATCCCCTATCCTATCCTCTATCCCATCCTATACTCAATCCTATCCTACACTGTATTATATCCTATCCTCTTTCCTATTCTCTAACATATCGTATACTCTATATTATCCTATCCTCTATCCTATCCTATCCTCTATCCTACCCTATCCTGTATCCTATCCTATCCTCTATCCTATCCTATCCTCTATCCTACAATATCCTCTATCCTATCCTATCCTCTATCCTAACCTATCCTCTATCCTATCCAAAACCCTATCCTATCCTCTATCCCATCCTATACTCAATCCTATCCTATACTGTATTATATGCTATCCTCTTTCCTATCCTCTATCATATCGTATCCTCTATCCTATCCTGTCCTCTAACCTATAATATCCTCTATCCTATCCTATTCTCTATCCTATCCTATCCTATCCTCTATTCTATCCAATCCTGTATCCTATCCAAATTCTACCCTACCCTCTATCCTATCCTATCCTATCCTCTATCCTATCCAATCCTCTATCCTATCCTATCCTCTATCCTATCCTATCCTCTATCCTATCCTATCCTCTATCCTATCCCATCCTCCATACTATCCTAACCTCTATCCTATCCTATCCTCTATCCTATCCTATCCTCTATCCTATCCTATCCTCTATCCTATCCTATCCTCTATCCTATCCTATCCTCTATCCTATCCTATCCTCTATCCTATCCTATCCTCTATCCTATCCTATCCTCTATCCTATCCTATCCTCTATCCTATCCTATCCTCTATCCTATCCTATAATCTATCCTATCCTATCCTCTATCCTATCCTATCCTCAATCCTATCCTCTATCCTATCCTATCCGCTATCCTATCCTATCCTCTTTCCTATCCTATCCTATCCTCTACCCTATTATATCCTCTATCCTATCCTATCCTCTACCTTATCCTATACTCTATCCTATCCAATTACCTATACAATCCTCTATCCTATCCTATCCTCTATCCTATCCTATCCTCTATCCTATTCTATCCTCTATCCTATCCTATCCTCTATCCTATCCTATCCTCTATCCTATCCTCTATCCTATCCTATCCTCTATCCTATCCTATCCTCTATCCTATCCTATTCTCTATCCTATCCTATCCTCTATCCTATCCTATAATCTATCCTATCCAATCCTCTATCCTATCCTATCCTCTTTCCTATCCAATCCCCTATCCTATCCTCTATCCCATCCTGTACTCAATCCTATCCTATACTGTATTATATCCTATCCTCTTTCCTATTCTCTAACATATCGTATACTCTATATTATCCTATCCTCTATCCTATCCTATCCTCTATCCTACCCTATCCTCTATCCTATCCTATCCTCTATCCTATCCTATCCTCTATCCTACAATATCCTCTATCCTATCCTATCCTCTATCCTAACCTATCCTCTATCCTATCCAGAACCCTATCCTATCCTCTATCCCATCCTATACTCAATCCTATCCTATACTGTATTATATCCTATCCTCTTTCCTAACCTCTATCCTATCCTATCCTCTATCCTATCCTATCCTCTATCCTATCCTATCCTCTATCCTATCCTTTCCTCTATCCTATCCTATCCTCTATCCTATCCTATCCTCTACCCTACAATATCCTCTACCCTATCCTATCCTCTATCCCATCCTGTCCTCTTGCCTATCCTATCCTCTATCCTATCCTATCCTCTTTCCTATCCAATCCCCTATCCTATCCTCTATCCCATCCTATACTCAATCCTATCCTACACTGTATTATATCCTCTCCTCTTTCCTATCTCTAACATATCGTATACTCTATATTATCCTATCCTCTATCCTATCCTATCCTCTATCCTACCCTATCCTGTATCCTATCCTATCCTCTATCCTATCCTATCCTCTATCCTACAATATCCTCTATCCTATCCTATCCTCTATCCTAACCTATCCTCTATCCTATCCAAAACCCTATCCTATCCTCTATCCCATCCTATACTCAATCCTATCCTATACTGTATTATATGCTATCCTCTTTCCTATCCTCTATCATATCGTATCCTCTATCCTATCCTGTCCTCTAACCTATAATATCCTCTATCCTATCCTATTCTCTATCCTATCCTATCCTATCCTCTATTCTATCCAATCCTGTATCCTATCCAAATTCTACCCTACCCTCTATCCTATCCTATCCTATCCTCTATCCTATCCAATCCTCTATCCTATCCTATCCTCTATCCTATCCTCTCCTCTATCCTATCCTATCCTCTATCCTATCCTATCCTCTATCCTATCCTATCCTCTATCCTATCCCATCCTCCATACTATCCTAACCTCTATCCTATCCTATCCTCTATCCTATCCTATCCTCTATCCTATCCTATCCTCTATCCTATCCTATCCTCTATCCTATCCTATCCTCTATCCTATCCTATCCTCTATCCTATCCTATCCTCTATCCTATCCTATCCTGTATCCTATCCTATCCTCTATCCTATCCTATCCTCTATCCTATCCTATCCTCTATCCTATCCTATCCTCTATCCTATCCTATCCTCTATCCTATCCTATAATCTATCCTATCCTATCCTCTATCCTATCCTATCCGCTATCCTATCCTATCCTCTTTCCTATCCTATCCTATCCTCTACCCTATTATATCCTCTATCCTATCCTATCCTCTACCTTATCCTATACTCTATCCTATCCAATTACCTATCCAATCCTCTATCCTATCCAATCCTCTATCCTATCCTATCCTCTATCCTATCCTATCCTCTATCCTATCCTATCCTCTATCCTATCCTATCCTCTATCCTATCCTATCCTCTATCCTATCCTATCCTCTATCCTATCCTCTATCCTATCCTCTATCCTATCCTATCCTCTATCCTATCCTATCCTCTATCCTATCCTATTCTCTATCCTATTATATCCTCTATCCAATCCTATAATCTATCCTATCCAATCCTCTATCCTATCCTATCCTCTATCCTCTCCTCTCCTCTATCCTATCCTATCCTCGATCCTATCCTATCCTCCATACTATCCTAACCTCTATCCTATCCTATCCTCTATCCTATCCTATCCTCTATCCTACAATATCCTCTATCCTATCCTATCCTCTATCCTATCCTATCCTCTATCCTATCCTGTCCTCTTGCCTATCCTATCCTCTATCCTATCCTATCCACTTTCCTATCCAATCCCCTATCCTATCCTCTATCCCATCCTATACTCAGTCCTATCCTACACTGTATTATATCCTATCCTCTTTCCTATTCTCTAACATATCGTATACTCTATATTATCCTATCCTCTATCCTATCCTATCATCTATCCTACCCTATCCTCTATCCTATCCTCTCCTCTATCCTATCCTATCCTCTATCCTATCCTATCCTCTATCCTATCCTATCCTCTATCCTATCCCATCCTCCATACTATCCTAACCTCTATCCTATCCTATCCTCTATCCTATCCTATCCTCTATCCTATCCTATCCTCTATCCTATCCTATCCTCTATCCTATCCTATCCTCTATCCTATCCTATCCTCTATCCTATCCTATAATCTATCCTATCCTATCCTCTATCCTATCCTATCCTCTATCCTATCCTATCCTCAATCCTATCCTCTATCCTATCCTATCCGCTATCCTATCCTATCCTCTTTCCTATCCTATCCTATCCTCTACCCTATTATATCCTCTATCCTATCCTATCCTCTATCCTATCCTATCCTCTATCCTATCCTATCCTCTATCCTATCCTTTCCTCTATCCTATCCTATCCTCTATCCTATCCTATCCTCTACCCTACAATATCCTCTATCCTATCCTTTCCTCTATCCTATCCTATCCTCTATCCTATCCTATCCTCTACCCTACAATATCCTCTATCCTATCCTATCCTGTATCCTATCCTGTCCTCTTGCCTATCCTATCCTCTATCCTATCCTATCCTCTTTCCTATCCAATACCCTATCCTATCCTCTATCCTATCCTATACTCTATCCTATCCTATCCTCTATCCTATCCTACCCTCTATCCTATCCTATCCTCTATCCTATCCTATCCTCTATACTATCCTAACCTCTATCCTATCCTATCCTCTATCCTATCCTATCCTCTATCCTATCCTATCCTCTATCCTATCCTTTCCTCTATCCTATCCTATCCTCTATCCTATCCTATCCTCTATCCTACAATATCCTCTATCCTATCCTATCCTCTATCCTATCCTGTCCTCTTGCCTATCCTATCCTCTATCCTATCCTATCCTCTTTCCTATCCAATCCCCTATCCTATCCTCTATCCCATCCTGTACTCAAGCCTATCCTATACTGTATTATATCCTATCCTCTTTCCTATTCTCTATCATATCGTATACTCTATATTATCCTATCCTCTATCCTATCCTATCCTCTATCCTACCCTATCCTCTATCCTATCCTATCCTCTATCCTATCCTATCCTCTATCCTACAATATCCTCTATCCTATCCTATCCTCTATCCTATCCTATCCTCTATCCTATCCTATCCTCAATCCTATCCTATACTGTATTATATCCTATCCTCTTTTCTATCCTATCATCTATCCTATCCTACCCTCTATCCTATCCTATCCTCTATCCTATCCTATACTCTATCCTATCCTATCCTCTATCCTATCCTATCCTCTATCCTATGCTACCCTCTATCCTATCCTATCCTCTATCCTATTATATACTCTATCCTATCCTATCCTCTATCATATCATATCCTCTATCCTATCCTATCCTCTATCCTATCCTATCCTCTATCCTATGCTACCCTCTATCCTATCCTATCCCCTATCCTATCCTATCCTCTATACTATCCTCACCTCTATCCTATCCTATCCTCTATCCTATCCTATCCTCTATCCTATCCTATCCTCTATCCTATCCTATCCTCTACCCTATCCTATCCTCTATCCTACAATATCCTCTATCCTATCCTATCCTCTATCCTATCCTGTCCTCTTGCCTATCCTATCCTCTATCCTATCCTATCCTCTTTCCTATCCAATCCCCTATCCTATCCTCTATCCCATCCTGTACTCAATCCTATCCTATACTGTATTATATCCTATCCTCTTTCCTATTCTCTAACATATCGTATACTCTATATTATCCTATCCTCTATCCTATCCTATCCTCTATCCTACCCTATCCTCTATCCTATCCTATCCTCTATCCTATCCTATCCTCTATCCTACAATATCCTCTATCCTATCCTATCCTCTATCCTAACCTATCCTCTATCCTATCCAGAACCCTATCCTATCCTCTATCCCATCCTATACTCAATCCTATCCTATACTGTATTATATCCTATCCTCTTTCCTAACCTCTATCCTATCCTATCCTCTATCCTATCCTATCCTCTATCCTATCCTATCCTCTATCCTAAGCTACCCTCTATCCTATCCTATCCTCTATCCTATTATATACTCTATCCTATCCTATCCTCTATCATATCATATCCTCTATCCTATCCTATCCTCTATCCTATCCTATCCTCTATCCTATGCTACCCTCTATCCTATCCTATCCTCTATCCTATCCTATCCTCTATACTATCCTCACCTCTATCCTATCCTATCCTCTATCCTATCCTATCCTCTATCCTATCCTATCCTCTATCCTATCCTATCCTCTATCCTATCCTATCCTCTATCCTACAATATCCTCTATCCTATCCTATCCTCTATCCTATCCTGTCCTCTTGCCTATCCTATCCTCTATCCTATCCTATCCTCTTTCCTATCCAATCCCCTATCCTATCCTCTATCCCATCCTGTACTCAATCCTATCCTATACTGTATTATATCCTATCCTCTTTCCTATTCTCTAACATATCGTATACTCTATATTATCCTATCCTCTATCCTATCCTATCCTCTATCCTACCCTATCCTCTATCCTATCCTATCCTCTATCCTATCCTTTCCTCTATCCTATCCTATCCTCTATCCTATCCTATCCTCTACCCTACAATATCCTCTACCCTATCCTATCCTCTATCCCATCCTGTCCTCTTGCCTATCCTATCCTCTATCCTATCCTATCCTCTTTCCTATCCAATCCCCTATCCTATCCTCTATCCCATCCTATACTCAATCCTATCCTACACTGTATTATATCCTATCCTCTTTCCTATTCTCTAACATATCGTATACTCTATATTATCCTATCCTCTATCCTATCCTATCCTCTATCCTACAATATCCTCTATCCTATCCTATCCTCTATCCTAACCTATCCTCTATCCTATCCAAAACCCTATCCTATCCTCTATCCCATCCTATACTCAATCCTATCCTATACTGTATTATATGCTATCCTCTTTCCTATCCTCTATCATATCGTATCCTCTATCCTATCCTGTCCTCTAACCTATAATATCCTCTATCCTATCCTATTCTCTATCCTATCCTATCCTATCCTCTATTCTATCCAATCCTGTATCCTATCCAAATTCTACCCTACCCTCTATCCTATCCTATCCTATCCACTTTCCTATCCAATCCCCTATCCTATCCTCTATCCCATCCTATACTCAGTCCTATCCTACACTGTATTATATCCTATCCTCTTTCCTATTCTCTAACATATCGTATACTCTATATTATCCTATCCTCTATCCTATCCTATCCTCTATCCTACCCTATCCTCTATCCTATCCTCTCCTCTATCCTATCCTCTCCTCTATCCTATCCTATCCTCTATCCTATCCTATCCTCTATCCTATCCCATCCTCCATACTATCCTAACCTCTATCCTATCCTATCCTCTATCCTATCCTATCCTCTATCCTATCCTATCCTCTATCCTATCCTATCCTCTATCCTATCCTATCCTCTATCCTATCCTATCCTCTATCCTATCCTATAATCTATCCTATCCTATCCTCTATCCTATCCTATCCTCTATCCTATCCTATCCTCAATCCTATCCTCTATCCTATCCTATCCGCTATCCTATCCTATCCTCTTTCCTATCCTATCCTATCCTCTACCCTATTATATCCTCTATCCTATCCTATCCTCTATCCTATCCTATCCTCTATCCTATCCTATCCTCTATCCTATCCTTTCCTCTATCCTATCCTATCCTCTATCCTATCCTATCCTCTACCCTACAATATCCTCTATCCTATCCTTTCCTCTATCCTATCCTATCCTCTATCCTATCCTATCCTCTACCCTACAATATCCTCTATCCTATCCTATCCTGTATCCTATCCTGTCCTCTTGCCTATCCTATCCTCTATCCTATCCTATCCTCTTTCCTATCCAATACCCTATCCTATCCTCTATCCTATCCTATACTCTATCCTATCCTATCCTCTATCCTATCCTACCCTCTATCCTATCCTATCCTCTATCCTATCCTATCCTCTATCCTATCCTATCCTCTATACTATCCTAACCTCTATCCTATCCTATCCTCTATCCTATCCTATCCTCTATCCTATCCTATCCTCTATCCTATCCTTTCCTCTATCCTATCCTATCCTCTATCCTATCCTATCCTCTATCCTACAATATCCTCTATCCTATCCTATCCTCTATCCTATCCTGTCCTCTTGCCTATCCTATCCTCTATCCTATCCTATCCTCTTTCCTATCCAATCCCCTATCCTATCCTCTATCCCATCCTGTACTCAAGCCTATCCTATACTGTATTATATCCTATCCTCTTTCCTATTCTCTATCATATCGTATACTCTATATTATCCTATCCTCTATCCTATCCTATCCTCTATCCTACCCTATCCTCTATCCTATCCTATCCTCTATCCTATCCTATCCTCTATCCTACAATATCCTCTATCCTATCCTATCCTCTATCCTATCCTATCCTCTATCCTATCCTATCCTCAATCCTATCCTATACTGTATTATATCCTATCCTCTTTCCTATCCTATCCTCTATCCTATCCTACCCTCTATCCTATCCTATCCTCTATCCTATCCTATACTCTATCCTATCCTATCCTGTATCCTATCCTATCCTCTATCCTATGCTACCCTCTATCCTATCCTATCCTCTATCCTATTATATACTCTATCCTATCCTATCCTCTATCATATCATATCCTCTATCCTATCCTATCCTCTATCCTATCCTATCCTCTATCCTATGCTACCCTCTATCCTATCCTATCCCCTATCCTATCCTATCCTCTATACTATCCTCACCTCTATCCTATCCTATCCTCTATCCTATCCTATCCTCTATCCTATCCTATCCTCTATCCTATCCTATCCTCTATCCTATCCTATCCTCTATCCTACAATATCCTCTATCCTATCCTATCCTCTATCCTATCCTGTCCTCTTGCCTATCCTATCCTCTATCCTATCCTATCCTCTTTCCTATCCAATCCCCTATCCTATCCTCTATCCCATCCTGTACTCAATCCTATCCTATACTGTATTATATCCTATCCTCTTTCCTATTCTCTAACATATCGTATACTCTATATTATCCTATCCTCTATCCTATCCTATCCTCTATCCTACCCTATCCTCTATCCTATCCTATCCTCTATCCTATCCTATCCTCTATCCTACAATATCCTCTATCCTATCCTATCCTCTATCCTAACCTATCCTCTATCCTATCCAGAACCCTATCCTATCCTCTATCCCATCCTATACTCAATCCTATCCTATACTGTATTATATCCTATCCTCTTTCCTAACCTCTATCCTATCCTATCCTCTATCCTATCCTATCCTCTATCCTATCCTTTCCTCTATCCTATCCTATCCTCTATCCTATCCTATCCTCTATCCTACAATATCCTCTATCCTATCCTATCCTCTATCCTAACCTATCCTCTATCCTATCCAGAACCCTATCCTATCCTCTATCCCATCCTATACTCAATCCTATCCTATACTGTATTATATCCTATCCTCTTTCCTAACCTCTATCCTATCCTATCCTCTATCCTATCCTATCCTCTATCCTATCCTTTCCTCTATCCTATCCTATCCTCTATCCTATCCTATCCTCTACCCTACAATATCCTCTATCCTATCCTATCCTCTATCCTACCCTATCCTCTATCCTATCCTATCCTCTATACTATCCTAACCTCTATCCTATCCTATCCTCTATCCTATCCTATCCTCTATCCTATCCTATCCTCTATCCTATCCTTTCCTCTATCCTATCCTATCCTCTATCCTATCCTATCCTCTATCCTACAATATCCTCTATCCTATCCTATCCTCTATCCTATCCTGTCCTCTTGCCTATCCTATCCTCTATCCTATCCTATCCTCTTTCCTATCCAATCCCCTATCCTATCCTCTATCCCATCCTGTACTCAAGCCTATCCTATACTGTATTATATCCTATCCTCTTTCCTATTCTCTATCATATCGTATACTCTATATTATCCTATCCTCTATCCTATCCTATCCTCTATCCTACCCTATCCTCTATCCTATCCTATCCTCTATCCTATCCTATCCTCTATCCTACAATATCCTCTATCCTATCCTATCCTCTATCCTATCCTATCCTCTATCCTATCCTATCCTCAATCCTATCCTATACTGTATTCTATCCTATCCTCTTTCCTATCCTATCCTCTATCCTATCCTACCCTCTATCCTATCCTATCCTCTATCCTATCCTATACTCTATCCTATCCTATCCTCTATCCTATCCTATCCTCTATCCTATGCTACCCTCTATCCTATCCTATCCTCTATCCTATTATATACTCTATCCTATCCTATCCTCTATCATATCATATCCTCTATCCTATCCTATCCTCTATCCTATCCTATCCTCTATCCTATGCTACCCTCTATCCTATCCTATCCCCTATCCTATCCTATCCTCTATACTATCCTCACCTCTATCCTATCCTATCCTCTATCCTATCCTATCCTCTATCCTATCCTATCCTCTATCCTATCCTATCCTCTATCCTATCCTATCCTCTATCCTACAATATCCTCTATCCTATCCTATCCTCTATCCTATCCTGTCCTCTTGCCTATCCTATCCTCTATCCTATCCTATCCTCTTTCCTATCCAATCCCCTATCCTATCCTCTATCCCATCCTGTACTCAATCCTATCCTATACTGTATTATATCCTATCCTCTTTCCTATTCTCTAACATATCGTATACTCTATATTATCCTATCCTCTATCCTATCCTATCCTCTATCCTACCCTATCCTCTATCCTATCCTATCCTCTATCCTATCCTATCCTCTATCCTACAATATCCTCTATCCTATCCTATCCTCTATCCTAACCTATCCTCTATCCTATCCAGAACCCTATCCTATCCTCTATCCCATCCTATACTCAATCCTATCCTATACTGTATTATATCCTATCCTCTTTCCTAACCTCTATCCTATCCTATCCTCTATCCTAACCTATCCTCTATCCTATCCTTTCCTCTATCCTATCCTATCCTCTATCCTATCCTATCCTCTATCCTACAATATCCTCTATCCTATCCTATCCTCTATCCTAACCTATCCTCTATCCTATCCAGAACCCTATCCTATCCTCTATCCCATCCTATACTCAATCCTATCCTATACTGTATTATATCCTATCCTCTTTCCTAACCTCTATCCTATCCTATCCTCTATCCTATCCTATCCTCTATCCTATCCTTTCCTCTATCCTATCCTATCCTCTATCCTATCCTATCCTCTACCCTACAATATCCTCTATCCTATCCTATCCTCTATCCTACCCTGTCCTCTTGCCTATCCTATCCTCTTTCCTACCCAATCCCCTATCCTATCCTCTATCCCATCCTATACTCAATCCTATCCTACACTGTATTATATGCTATCCTCTTTCCTATCCTCTATCATATCGTATCCTCTATCCTATCCTATCCTCTAACCTATAATATCCTCTATCCTATCCTATTCTCTATCCTATCCTATCCTATCCTCTATTCTATCCTATCCTGTATCCTATCCAAATTCTACCCTACCCTCTATCCTATCCTATCCTATCCTCTATCCCATCCAATCCTCTATCCTATCCTATCCTCTATCCTATAGTCTCCTCTATCCTATCCTATCCTCTATCCTATCCTATCCTCTATCCTATCCTATCCTCTATCCTATCCCATCCTCCGTACTATCCTAACCTCTATCCTATCCTATCCTCTATCCTATCCTATCCTCTATCCTATCCTATCCTCTATCCTATCCTACCCTCTATCCTATCCTATCCTCTATCCTATTATATACTCTATCCTATCCTATCCTCTATCATATCATATCCTCTATCCTATCCTATCCTCTATCCTATCCTATCCTCTATCCTATGCTACCCTCTATCCTATCCTATCCTCTATCCTATCCTATCCTCTATACTATCCTAACCTCTATCCTATCCTATCCTCTATCCTATCCTATCCTCTATCCTATCCTATCCTCTATCTTATCCTATCCTCTATCCTATCCTATCCTCTATCCTATCCTATCCTCTATCCTATCCTATCCTCTATCCTATCCTATCCTCTATCCTACAATATCCTCTATCCTATCCTATCCTCTATCCTATCCTGTCCTCTTGCCTATCCTATCCTCTATCCTATCTTATCCTCTATCCTACCCTATCCTCTATCCTATCCTATCCTCTATCCTATCCTATCCTCTATCCTACAATATCCTCTATCCTATCCTATCCTCTATCCTAACCTATCCTCTATCCTATCCAGAACCCTATCCTATCCTCTATCCCATCCTATACTCAATCCTATCCTATACTGTATTATATCCTATCCTCTTTCCTAACCTCTATCCTATCCTATCCTCTATCCTATCCTATCCTCTATCCTATCCTATCCTCTATCCTATCCTTTCCTCTATCCTATCCTATCCTCTATCCTATCCTTTCCTCTATCCTATCCTATCCTCTATCCTATCCTATCCTCTACCCTACAATATCCTCTATAGTATCCTATCCTCTATCCTATCCTGTCCTCTTGCCTATCCTATCCTCTATCCTATCCTATCCTCTTTCCTATCCAATCCCCTATCCTATCCTCTATCCCATCCTATACTCAATCCTATCCTACACTGTATTATATCCTATCCTCTTTCCTATTCTCTAACATATCGTATACTCTATATTATCCTATCCTCTATCCTATCCTATCCTTTATCCTACCCTATCCTCTATCCTATCCTATCCTCTATCCTATCCTATCCTCTATCCTACAATATCCTCTATCCTATCCTATACTCTATCCTAACCTATCCTCTATCCTATCCAAAACCCTATCCTATCCTCTATCCCATCCTATACTCAATCCTATCCTATACTGTATTATATGCTATCCTCTTTCCTATCCTCTATCATATCGTATCCTCTATCCTATCCTATCCTCTAACCTATAATATCCTCTATCCTATCCTATTCTCTATCCTATCCTATCCTATCCTCTATTCTATCCTATCCTGTATCCTATCCAAATTCTACCCTAACCTCTATCCTATCCTATCCTATCCTCTATCCTATCCAATCCTCTATCCTATCCTATCCTCTATCCTATAGTCTCCTCTATCCTATCCTATCCTCTATCCTACAATATCCTCTATCCTATCCTATCCTCTATCCTATCCTGTCCTCTTGCCTATCCTATCCTCTATCCTATCCTATCCTCTTTCCTATCCAATCCCCTATCCTATCCTCTATCCCATCCTGTACTCAATCCTATCCTATACTGTATTATATCCTATCCTCTTTCCTATTCTCTAACATATCGTATACTCTATATTATCCTATCCTCTATCCTATCCTATCCTCTATCCTACCCTATCCTCTATCCTATCCTATCCTCTATCCTATCCTATCCTCTATACTATCCTAACCTCTATCCTATCCTATCCTCTATCCTATCCTATCCTCTATCCTATCCTATCCTCTATCCTATCCTATCCTCTATCCTATCCTATCCTCTATCCTACAATATCCTCTATCCTATCCTATCCTCTATCCTATCCTATCCTCTATCCTATCCTATCCTCTATCCTATCCTATCCTCTATCCTACAATATCCTCTATCCTATCCTATCCTCTATCCTAACCTATCCTCTATCCTATCCAGAACCCTATCCTATCCTCTATCCCATCCTATACTCAATCCTATCCTATACTGTATTATATCCTATCCTCTTTCCTAACCTCTATCCTATCCTATCCTCTATCCTATCCTATCCTCTATCCTATCCTATCCTCTATCCTATCCTTTCCTCTATCCTATCCTATCCTCTATCCTATCCTATCCTCTACCCTACAATATCCTCTATAGTATCCTATCCTCTATCCTATCCTGTCCTCTTGCCTATCCTATCCTCTATCCTATCCTATCCTCTTTCCTATCCAATCCCCTATCCTATCCTCTATCCCATCCTATACTCAATCCTATCCTACACTGTATTATATCCTATCCTCTTTCCTATTCTCTAACATATCGTATACTCTATATTATCCTATCCTCTATCCTATCCTATCCTCTATCCTACCCTATCCTCTATCCTATCCTATCCTCTATCCTATCCTATCCTCTATCCTACAATATCCTCTATCCTATCCTATACTCTATCCTAACCTATCCTCTATCCTATCCAAAACCCTATCCTATCCTCTATCCCATCCTATACTCAATCCTATCCTATACTGTATTATATGCTATCCTCTTTCCTATCCTCTATCATATCGTATCCTCTATCCTATCCTATCCTCTATCCTATCCTATCCTCTATCCTATCCTATCCTCTATCCTATCCTATCCTCTATCCTACAATATCCTCTATCCTATCCTATCCTCTATCCTATCCTGTCCTCTTGCCTATCCTATCCTCTATCCTATCCTATCCTCTATCCTACCCTATCCTCTATCCTATCCTATCCTCTATCCTATCCTATCCTCTATCCTACAATATCCTCTATCCTATCCTATCCTCTATCCTAACCTATCCTCTATCCTATCCAGAACCCTATCCTATCCTCTATCCCATCCTATACTCAATCCTATCCTATACTGTATTATATCCTATCCTCTTTCCTAACCTCTATCCTATCCTATCCTCTATCCTATCCTATCCTCTTTCCTATCCAATCCCCTATCCTATCCTCTATCCCATCCTGTACTCAATCCTATCCTATACTGTATTATATCCTATCCTCTTTCCTATTCTCTAACATATCGTATACTCTATATTATCCTATCCTCTATCCTATCCTATCCTCTATCCTACCCTATCCTCTATCCTATCCTATCCTCTATCCTATCCTATCCTCTATCCTACAATATCCTCTATCCTATCCTATCCTCTATCCTAACCTATCCTCTATCCTATCCAGAACCCTATCCTATCCTCTATCCCATCCTATACTCAATCCTATCCTATACTGTATTATATCTTATCCTCTTTCCTAACCTCTATCCTATCCTATCCTCTATCCTATCCTATCCTCTATCCTATCCTTTCCTCTATCCTATCCTATCCTCTATCCTATCCTATCCTCTACCCTACAATATCCTCTATCCTATCCTATCCTCTATCCTACCCTGTCCTCTTGCCTATCCTATCCTCTATCCTATCCTATCCTCTTTCCTATCCAATCCCCTATCCTATCCTCTATCCCATCCTATACTCAATCCTATCCTACACTGTATTGTATCCTATCCTCTTTCCTATTCTCTAACTTATCGTATACTCTATATTATCCTATCCTCTATCCTATCCTATCCTCTATCCTACCCTATCCTCTATCCTATCCTATCCTCTATCCTATCCTATCCTCTATCCTACAATATCCTCTATCCTATCCTATCCTCTATCCTAACCTATCCTCTATCCTATCCAAAACCCTATCCTATCCTCTATCCCATCCTATACTCAATCCTATCCTATACTGTATTATATGCTATCCTCTTTCCTATCCTCTATCATATCGTATCCTCTATCCTATCCTATCCTCTAACCTATAATATCCTCTATCCTATCCTATTCTCTATCCTATCCTATCCTATCCTCTATTCTATCCTATCCTGTATCCTATCCAAATTCTACCCTACCCTCTATCCTATCCTATCCTATCCTCTATCCCATCCAATCCTCTATCCTATCCTATCCTCTATCCTATAGTCTCCTCTATCCTATCCTATCCTCTATCCTATCCTATCCTCTATCCTATCCTTTCCTCTATCCTATCCTATCCTCTATCCTATCCTATCCTCTACCCTACAATATCCTCTATAGTATCCTATCCTCTATCCTATCCTGTCCTCTTGCCTATCCTATCCTCTATCCTATCCTATCCTCTTTCCTATCCAATCCCCTATCCTATCCTCTATCCCATCCTATACTCAATCCTATCCTACACTGTATTATATCCTATCCTCTTTCCTATTCTCTAACATATCGTATACTCTATATTATCCTATCCTCTATCCTATCCTATCCTTTATCCTACCCTATCCTCTATCCTATCCTATCCTCTATCCTATCCTATCCTCTATCCTACAATATCCTCTATCCTATCCTATACTCTATCCTAACCTATCCTCTATCCTATCCAAAACCCTATCCTATCCTCTATCCCATCCTATACTCAATCCTATCCTATACTGTATTATATGCTATCCTCTTTCCTATCCTCTATCATATCGTATCCTCTATCCTATCCTATCCTCTAACCTATAATATCCTCTATCCTATCCTATTCTCTATCCTATCCTATCCTATCCTCTATTCTATCCTATCCTGTATCCTATCCAAATTCTACCCTAACCTCTATCCTATCCTATCCTATCCTCTATCCTATCCAATCCTCTATCCTATCCTATCCTCTATCCTATAGTCTCCTCTATCCTATCCTATCCTCTATCCTACAATATCCTCTATCCTATCCTATCCTCTATCCTATCCTGTCCTCTTGCCTATCCTATCCTCTATCCTATCCTATCCTCTTTCCTATCCAATCCCCTATCCTATCCTCTATCCCATCCTGTACTCAATCCTATCCTATACTGTATTATATCCTATCCTCTTTCCTATTCTCTAACATATCGTATACTCTATATTATCCTATCCTCTATCCTATCCTATCCTCTATCCTACCCTATCCTCTATCCTATCCTATCCTCTATCCTATCCTATCCTCTATACTATCCTAACCTCTATCCTATCCTATCCTCTATCCTATCCTATCCTCTATCCTATCCTATCCTCTATCCTATCCTATCCTCTATCCTATCCTATCCTCTATCCTACAATATCCTCTATCCTATCCTATCCTCTATCCTATCCTGTCCTCTTGCCTATCCTATCCTCTATCCTATCCTATCCTCTATCCTACCCTATCCTCTATCCTATCCTATCCTCTATCCTATCCTATCCTCTATCCTATCCTATCCTCTATCCTATCCTATCCTCTATCCTACAATATCCTCTATCCTATCCTATCCTCTATCCTAACCTATCCTCTATCCTATCCAGAACCCTATCCTATCCTCTATCCCATCCTATACTCAATCCTATCCTATACTGTATTATATCCTATCCTCTTTCCTAACCTCTATCCTATCCTATCCTCTATCCTATCCTATCCTCTATCCTATCCTATCCTCTATCCTATCCTTTCCTCTATCCTATCCTATCCTCTATCCTATCCTATCCTCTACCCTACAATATCCTCTATAGTATCCTATCCTCTATCCTATCCTGTCCTCTTGCCTATCCTATCCTCTATCCTATCCTATCCTCTTTCCTATCCAATCCCCTATCCTATCCTCTATCCCATCCTATACTCAATCCTATCCTACACTGTATTATATCCTATCCTCTTTCCTATTCTCTAACATATCGTATACTCTATATTATCCTATCCTCTATCCTATCCTATCCTCTATCCTACCCTATCCTCTATCCTATCCTATCCTCTATCATATCCTATCCTCTATCCTACAATATCCTCTATCCTATCCTATACTCTATCCTAACCTATCCTCTATCCTATCCAAAACCCTATCCTATCCTCTATCCCATCCTATACTCAATCCTATCCTATACTGTATTATATGCTATCCTCTTTCCTATCCTCTATCATATCGTATCCTCTATCCTATCCTATCCTCTATCCTATCCTATCCTCTATCCTATCCTATCCTCTATCCTATCCTATCCTCTATCCTACAATATCCTCTATCCTATCCTATCCTCTATCCTATCCTGTCCTCTTGCCTATCCTATCCTCTATCCTATCCTATCCTCTATCCTACCCTATCCTCTATCCTATCCTATCCTCTATCCTATTCTATCCTCTATCCTACAATATCCTCTATCCTATCCTATCCTCTATCCTAACCTATCCTCTATCCTATCCAGAACCCTATCCTATCCTCTATCCCATCCTATACTCAATCCTATCCTATACTGTATTATATCCTATCCTCTTTCCTAACCTCTATCCTATCCTATCCTCTATCCTATCCTATCCTCTTTCCTATCCAATCCCCTATCCTATCCTCTATCCCATCCTGTACTCAATCCTATCCTATACTGTATTATATCCTATCCTCTTTCCTATTCTCTAACATATCGTATACTCTATATTATCCTATCCTCTATCCTATCCTATCCTCTATCCTACCCTATCCTCTATCCTATCCTATCCTCTATCCTATCCTATCCTCTATCCTACAATATCCTCTATCCTATCCTATCCTCTATCCTAACCTATCCTCTATCCTATCCAGAACCCTATCCTATCCTCTATCCCATCCTATACTCAATCCTATCCTATACTGTATTATATCTTATCCTCTTTCCTAACCTCTATCCTATCCTATCCTCTATCCTATCCTATCCTCTATCCTATCCTTTCCTCTATCCTATCCTATCCTCTATCCTATCCTATCCTCTACCCTACAATATCCTCTATCCTATCCTATCCTCTATCCTACCCTGTCCTCTTGCCTATCCTATCCTCTATCCTATCCTATCCTCTTTCCTATCCAATCCCCTATCCTATCCTCTATCCCATCCTATACTCAATCCTATCCTACACTGTATTGTATCCTATCCTCTTTCCTATTCTCTAACTTA